>NC_086454.1:321432094-321732094 GCF_028390025.1 Pseudophryne corroboree
CTGCAAATCCCTTGTGGCGCCATATCAATAAGGGATTATAATAATAATAATAATACTAATAATCTGTAAGAAAGTGGGATTATAAAGAATCAGAAGCTGTTTCAAGTACTTTATCCTTGGTCATGTAGGGCAGGGGTGCCCTTTGGAGGGATTTGCTGTTGCCCAGAAACCGAAGTTGGTGAAGAAAATAAGTGAATATATTTCCTGTCATACTGGACGTTCGAGCACTGCAGGAGGCTTGCAGCAGAGGGAAGGGGAAGGACTAAGTAAAAATATCAGAACAGACCAATCATGTTATGGTTGTCTTCCCTATGTCATCAGGAGCCACACAGTACACAAGAAAGAAGGGGCATCTGTGTAGATGTCCAATCCACAGGGGAAAAATGTCCATGTTGGCATTCCGAGTAGTGTCGGTATTCCAGCATTATATTTTGACGGATCCCATAGTATCAAATCTAGGATGAACCCACTGAGATCCTTTCTCTCACACCCCTTTTACCCTCCCTTTCTACTGCCCCCCCCTCCCCCCACCCACCTTGTTTCTGCTGAATTTAAGCTCCCCTGAGTCTGATCTTAATAGCCCCAATAGGTTTATATGGGAGCTGTTATGTTGGAAAAGTTACCAAGGTTACATTACTGACTTCTCTAGTGATCTGAGGGTTATTCATACTTGCCTATTCTCCCGGAAGCTGTGGGAGGCTCCCATTTTTGGGGTAGCCCCCCGCACCCCCGGAAGAGTAGGCAGGTCTCCCGCATCTTGCTCGCACCATAGTGATGCGGACAGTGTCAGACTGGGGTATGAAGGGCCCACCGGGGCAATGCAGTGATAGGGGCCCATGCTTAGGGGTGTGACCACTCTCCGTAGGGGGGGGGGGGGCAGTTGCTATAGAAAATTGGCTAATCATTAGAGAGTGCATGGTCTGGGCCCCTTAATATATTTATATAGTAAATACTGATAGTGCATACATGATAATGCACCAGATTAATAACAGCAATGCACAATAAAAAATACACCATGTGCAGTACAAGGTAACATATGTATAATGTATAATTCAAGTGCACGGTATGGAACCTGATCCCTAGAGGAGGAGGTGGGCCCCTAGGCAATGGGGCCCACCGGTGGCTTCTCCTGTACCCCTGTGGTCCAGTCCGACACTGGATGCAGGCAGGATGGAGACATACTCTCCCATATTCGCAGGTCCGTGGGGAGGTGTTCAAATTACGTAAATTGCGTAATTTTAGCCCCGCCCCTTCCCACGGACCCGCAAATCGCTCCATTTTCCCGATGTGGGGGCGGGGCTTGATGATGTCACAGGAGAATTAGAAAGTAGGTAAGTATGAGGTTATTTCATTGCTCTGTTATGTCTAACCCTCCGACATAGTGATATATTCTGCAGATTATTTAACTACTGAAAAACTCTAGAGATCTGCTCTGTTCTGACTTCTGGCAGACATATAGTGCCAGGTTATTCAGTGTGATCTGGTCTGGATCTTACCAGCCAGGATTGCTTTGCTATATGCGATTCTATCCCTTGATGGTATGATGCAGCGCAGGCAGGGACAAGGAGCCCATCCTTGAGATGTGTTGTGACGGCTGCCGGGTGGTGCTCCGCATGCGTGGTCAGTTAAGACCGCACAAGCACAGAGGCCGGTTCCGGGGGAACCCTCTGCTGGCTACAATCGCAATCTGTAGCCCATAGGTTACGATGAGCTGCCGCCATCTAGCTGCAATGGCCAATATCAGGAATGCATCACAGTCTGGATATTGGTAAAGCGGGCAGCATTGCATCCCCCATAGAAACCTACGGGGGATGAGGCTGCAGACGGCAATGGAGGGATCGCAGCAGGTATTGGACATATCTGCTGTGGTCCTTCCTTCTTACATTCAGTGAATACTTTACATTTGTAGCAAACCCCCAAAAACGGGTGTTTTCGGGGGTATAGCTGCAAATATACAATGATAAATGGGCCTCTAAGAGCGGAGGCGGCCCATGTGCAGCCTCCATACGAGCCTTCTCCTTACTCTGCGGCACAATTGGGACTAGACTCTGGCACTATTTGTGCATTTGCAAGTCTCTAGGAAAAGGGTGGCTGCACCATTTTCCCGGTGATTTGTACAGCATGAGGGACTTTGGAGAGGTAGTATACTAAATGGGTGTGGGATGTGTGCACCGCACACCCTGTACCATTATAGATAAGCCACTGGTGCTGCAGAATATTACATTATATAGATCTGCAGAGCATTGCTCTAACTAGTTTTGCACAACGGAACTTGACGTGGATAAAAGCTACAGCTGCTACATTGTAGCACTTTGTATACAGATTCAGACTCAGTCGCACACAGATATACAGGTGTCGCATATCAAATTAATCAGTCTCCTGGTGTGTCCTATTCACATCACATTGTGACTAAGATGCATTTACGGGTACAAAGACCCCAGTGGGAGAAGAGTCACACGGGACCTGACGCACCAAGAGTCAAGACGACACATCTGTATTTTCTTCTGATATTTGAAATCGTAAATCTATAGCTATCATCAGTGTCGGCCTGGGACATGAAGGACCCACCGGGGGAATGCAGTTATAGGGGCCCATACTTAGGGGTGTGGCCAGCCTCCAAACGGGGTGTGGCCAGCCTCCACAGAGGCATGAAATACCCAATAGTTTAGTGCAGTGTAATGCAACATATCTACCATGTATAATACAAGTGCACAGTCTGGAACCTGATCCCTAGAGGAAGGAGTGGGCCCTCAGGCAGTGGGGCCTACCGGTGGTTTCCCTGGTACCCCTGTGAGCCACTCCGACCCTGGCTATCATTCCCACTGACAACTGTAATAAACGGGGCAAGTAAAGCCACTATATAACAATATTGTATTACAGAGTATTAGTAGTCTGATTAACATAAATTAAATACCTGGAGTACTAACCAGATTGCCATGTTAGTGGGAAGTGTTTCTATAACACAGCACACACAGATTGATGGACAGGAGTGAAACCAGTGATGTCACTGCAGCTCAAATGACTGAACTCTCTGCATTTTGACTTGTATCAGACACTATTAGCAGTGGTGTATCTATGGGTGCAGGGTGTGGAGTGCACTTGGGCCCTTGAGTCAAAGGGGCCCCCTCTCTGCATATTCTGCACCCAGAACAGACCCCACACTGTGCCTGCCGCAGATGCCCATCTTTTTCAATCTACAGTCTGTGCCCTCTTCTGTGGGATTTAATTGGATAAATGGTGCCAGATTTATTAAAGACTCTATCACTGCTTCAGAGCCCTTGAAACCTTTTTCTCTTAAATAACACACAGACAATGGCGCTGCCAGAAAAAGGAGGAAGGGGTAGGGGGGAATTGCGCACAGGTCTCTATTGGGGCACTAAACTAAAGATGTGGGAGGAGTCTCAACTGGGGAGGTAATACTTTATAATTGAGCCGCAGTGGAACGGCAGGGTAACACTGAACAGCGTATTTTACCTCCCATGATATCTGCAACTGTCAGTTTTAGGGTTTAGTGCACAATTAGACTGCATGTCAGGTAAAGTTTCCGCATGGCCCTTTTCCAGTTGCATATACTCCAGATTGCTTCCTGATTGATTTCATCCAGGGATCAGGGAGCATCTGTAAAGTGAGACTGACAGGGAGTGCTGGGCTGTTTGCAGAATGTTCTCTGTGACCCAGGGCAGGGAGAGGACTGAGCTTTCAATCACAATTACCAGGCCAGACTGCAGTGCAATTAGTAGACAGTTTCCTTTGACATGTGCAGGTCAGCGTTTAACACACAACAGGGACACACAGGAGGGCTGCCAAGGTGCACCGTGCACAGCCACTGGAAATGCTGAGGAATTGGACATGTAACAGGGAATATTTGTGTTCTGGAGATACAGTAAACGGGATATTCTGGGAGACATTGATGTATGTGAGATGTGAGAGAAAGGGATCATCCTGGATTATGGACAATTTAACTTGAATTGTGGCTTTTATTTTTGAAAGACGTTGCCCATTAATATCAAAACAGATTCCTGCAGTTTTTATTATCATAAAATCTCTCTCTCTACAGTGTTTGTACTTCAGATTCCACAACATTATCAGCGCTGTCCACCTCTTCATATATCAACTGTACAGCCCAACGGAATATGCTGGTGCTATATAAGTGAATGTTAACAAATAAATAAGTACGCATGCGAGAAAGTGGGAGGAGGGTTCAGTAAAGTTACACCATCCCAAAGCCTCAGTTTTATAGAGTTCTCTGATCAGGGCAAACGCAAGATTTCTGTAGGGTGGTCCAAATGTTTGACTTCAGCACGATTGTCGCCAGCGCATTTTTTACTCCGAGTAGGCCTGATTCAGACCCTGTCACTGTAGCGCCACGTGCAGTACAGGTTTGCAACTTCAGTCGCACTACGGCATCAGACTGATAGTGATTGACAGTTTGATGCCGTATGGGCTCTGGGAGGGGTCAGCGATACGATAGGCTCCATTTCTCAAAATGGAGGCGTGCCGCTGCCATTGCGGGGTAAGGATGAGACTAGAATCTCTGTCCGAGGACAGAGATTTCCTGGCCTCTTGATTGGACCTGTGGCACCCGGCTGGCGCGGGTCGGCCAGCCGGGTGCCACAGGTCCAAGCAAGAGGCCAGGAAATCTCCGTGGGTCATGGAACCAGTGGATGGTGTCGCAGTTAATCCGATGCCGCATCCTTGAACGCAGCACAGATCAGTAATGCATCAGGGAGTAGTAGCGCCCCCTGCTGCATTACCATATTATTGCTGTCACTGCTGCTTCTATGTAAGCAGCAACGTTAGCTCCTCCAACCACATCTGAATTAGGCACCACAAAGGATCTGTTGTGATCAATTCAGACAATTCAGAAATCAGGGTGGAAAAGTGATGGCCATTCCTGGGCCGTGACTTGGGGGTGGCTAGAAGTGAATGCAAAAATTGGCCATCTTATGGGCAAGTATTGGGATGAATGGGAGTGTCTCGCGCCTGTCAATGCAGGCGTTCTCAGCGTTTGCACATTCAGACGCAGGTTTGTACACCAGGGGAAAGCAGCACTTGCATATACTCGCAGACGTGACTCCACCTACAGACACAAGAGCGAACGCAGCTGGGCCCACCTCTGAATCAGGTCCGCAGATTGATTAACTGATTAGTGGGAGGTTTTACATTTTGTTCCTTTTAATTAGAGTTATATTAAAACAATTTCCTAGCCACAGCCCTGGGGGCGCAGAAGTGTCGCCTATTTCACAAAACGTTTATTTTTTTCCTTGGACAAATGCACTTTTCACTGAAGGTCTGGAACAATATTATATGACCTCATGTATAAAAGGTCGACAGATCTAACACGGGTTCAAGCGGAAAAAAAACTCACTGCTCGGCCTGGCAAGGAAATCACTCCTAAAACGCTCACAATAAGCCAGGAAAATGTATGAAGTATGTGAGTCAGTGCAATTCAGTCTTGGCATTTCACCGGCTGAAAAATGACTGCGGCTTCCTTTTTGGGGACTTAAAGAGGCACAAACGTAGGAGACTCTGTGTGTTCCAGCTGAAGTGACTGCAGCTTGGCGGGCTGCGTGCTAACCTCCAAGGCATTAGGAGAGGGAGTCAGTACATTTCCCCAAATCTATCAGGAGGCTGCAGGATATCCAACAACCCCCTGTTCCGTGACCTGGTGGCTTATGTCTCTATTGTCACTTTTCTAAAAACTAAAGTGGAATATTAGATGTGCAAGAAAAGTCACTGGAAAAATATATGTTGTTGGGAACCTGATAACAGAACTTAAGGGGGACATTTACTAAGCAGTGAAGTGAGCCAGTGGAGAAGTTGCCCATGGCAACCAATCAGCACTGAAGTAACATCTAGAATTTGCATACTATAAAATTGTACAGAGCTGCTGATTGGTTGATGGGGCAACTTCTCCACTGGCTCACTTCTCCACTCTTATCACTGCTTAGTATATGTCCCCCTCAATTCTTTAACTGGATTATTGACAGGAGATGGCCGGCGAATATTGCTTATTATTAATTGCATTAATTTTTTTTAAAATGGTGAGGCTGTGCTTCATGTGCTGACTAATCTATAAAGGGGATGGGTATGCGTGACCAGCGGTCAGGGGACCGCCAGTCACCATACCGACGCCGGGAATAGTCCCTGCTAATCGGCATGCCGACTGTCGGGATTCTAAGGGGCGGATTGTAGGGGGAGGTATTGGTCACATAACTGCATCCAGGGTTGGACTGGCCCACTGGGGTACAGGGGAAACCACCGGTGGGCCCTACTGCCTGAGGACCCACCCCTTCCTCTAGGGATCAGGTTTCAGACTGTGCTGTTACTAATATAGTACATTATCATGCATGCACTACAGTATTTTCTGTATATATTTATCTAGGGGACCAAACCCATGAAAATGGTTAAGCAAACCAATGTGGCCACTGGGCACACCCCCTCTAGAGACTGGCCACACCCCTAAACATGGGCCTGTATTCCCCGGTGGGCCCTACATGCCCCAGTCCGACACTGACTACATCCATTATAAGGGGGACATTAAAAACATCTATTTACAATGCCCATTGCTCCTATATACTAAAGTTCCCATGTCGATGACAGCTACTGCCGTGCCGCTCTTTTGCAAAGGCTTCACAATGCCTATTTAAAAGGAATGAATTGCGACGATATAATCCTCTTATCACTATCGCCACCACAGCATGGAGACAGAGGAGGATTGTTGGAGGAAAAATGCTATGCCAGCTAAGAATATGCCCACTTTATATTAAAGGCCTAATTCATGTTTGTATGTAAATGCAATTGCAATTGCGATTTTCTAGGCTACAAAACTACTAATGCCGTCCACCGGAGGCATCGCAAACTCAATCGCAGTTGCGTACATATTCGCATCCAACATGCAAAACCGAGGAACATCGGGTCTAAAAGTTGGTCTATAGCTGCACAGACAGGAATCAGTTTTTGGTATGCCTAAACTCGCAGCTGACGCCAGATACACGCCATGAAAACTGGCATGTCAGGCCTGCGTTTTCCCAACCACTTCCCCTGTAAAACTCCAAGTAAACACCTCCAAACAGTCACTTCCTGTCAATCACTTCACGATGGAGTCCTCAGTTCGAGCGGGACTGCAGCAGTATCTTGGAGCATGCGCATTGCGATTGCAGCACATGCGCAGTCTACCGATAATTGCTCCGTTGTGTGATAATCACAATTGCATACAGACATGAAAGAGGCCCTTAAATTATTTATTTATTATTTATTTATTAACAGTTTCTTATATAGCGCAGCAAATTCTGTTGCGCTTTACAACCGAACACAATGATAAGACAAAACTGGGTAATAACAAACAGTCAGAGGTAGGAAGGCCCTGCTCACAAGCTTACAATCTTAATTTGAATATCATTCATACTTTTCCTATCTGTGTCTGTATTTAATTGTATTTTACACTGCGATCAGCTCAGCCCGTTTCGTTCCTGGTTTGACGTCACAAACACGCCCTGCGTTCGCCCAGCCACTACTCCGTTTCTCCAGACACTCCCGCGTTTTATCCTGGCACGCCAGCGTTTTTCCGCACACTCCCAGAAAACGGTCAGTTTCCGCCCAGAAACACCCACTTCCTGTCAATCACACTCCGATCACTTCAACGATGAAAATTCTTAGTTCGGGCGTGAGTAAATCTACTAAGTTTTGTGCTAAAATACTTAGCGAATGTGCACTGCATACCATGCGCATGCGCATTTTTGCCTTAATCGCTCCGTTGCGAAAATCGGCAACGAGCGAACAACTCGGAATGACCCCCTATATTGTTTACAAATGGGATAACGTGCGTGGGTGTATCTGTAATGGATGCAGGCTGTGCACGATCTGCACCCATACATTATACTTACCTCTCCAGAGTCCGGCGCTGCAGAAATCACCGGGAAATTGAGCAGCATGCACAGTAGGGAAATCACTGGAAACATGGCGAGGGCGCCTTGTTACCTGTGAACTGTGCAGCGTCTACTCTGCAACATACTTGCCAACATCTGAATTCTCCTCTCTGTGAGTGCATCAATAAAATTATTATTATTATTATTATTATTATTATATACCACTATATATATCCCACTGCACATACTGTACATAGCCGACCACAGTGTACTACACTGGTGCACTACAACGCCCAATATGCTATATATGCTGCTGGCTGCAACTGGGATATCTCTGCATCCTGTACCTGCTGCATTACGGTTAATCCTGTGTTATCCTGCTACCTTTTTCTACCCGGCTGATAAACTAATTCCCTGGTAGAGTCATCTGCTATGTGGACTAACCTCCATTTGCACACTGTTGCCACCTACCACAGTAAAGTCTTCCTAAGCTGTGTACACACCAGACCAACACGTCGGCGCACTTATTGTCACGCCAACCAAGTGGCCGATCCAGGTAAGTATACACACTTACCATTTGGCTGTTTCACGCAGGGGTGTATCTAGGGGTACGAGCGTATAACGAGTGGGGGCGGGCCGGATGACGGGCAGGCCAGCCTGGACGATGGGTATGGTGGGCCAGGTGATAAGTGGGCACAGTACTGACATGAGGGGGAGAGCAGGAAGAGTGGAAGTGGGCACCCTGTTTTAAGTGCCATAGGAATCCCCCCCTGGAAGGTTTAGTCCGGTCCTGGGCCCAAGGGCCCAGAACATAATGACAGAACTCACATTGTCATGCTCTGACGTCAACTGTAAAATACAGAGAACCTCACATTGTGTCGCCAAGGCTTGTCAAGGCAATAAGAAATGATTCATCAGGGTATATACATACCAGCGGTCACTAGAGGAGAGGGAACCCAAAAATATAGTGATAAATAATTGTAGGCTGCAGTGACTAACACAATCTTTTTGGAGCTTGATACATTTGATTTGTACATAAAGTATACTCTCCAAAAAACTAATGCTGGACAAAGGGCTTAATAAATAGGCACCAAAGTGCAGTGCAGAATTCCGGCATGGCGCAGATTGGTGCTCTTTCTGGCCCCTGTGCATCTCCTTGTACTATCCCCTCATGTGTTTTACATCTGCACACTGCACACTATGGCAGTCTTCCTCCTGGAGATGCCTCAGGCTCCGACTGTTTCTATCTACTCATCTCCAGGGAGCCACGGCTGCCGCTGCTAATAAATGAGGCATCATCTTGGAAGCAGTGAAACTGTGGATGGAACTTTCCTTGGCCGAGTCCAGCTGCCTACATTCCAGCGCTGTGCAAAGCACTCACAGCAAGATTAATGGGTTACGTCCCAATAGAAGCACAGGGGATTCTTGTAACACGCAACCTTATTTCCTTTGGAGCTGTGTATGGGGAGGCCGGATAGACCATGTACTGAATTATATTTAAGGTTTACAGCAAAAATATCCCAAAACACCCAATGTCTGGCCAATAGCTTCCCCATCATAAGGTGCCGCTCTGGTGTCTGCCTTTACACACCTACTGTACTCCACACTTGTGTCAGGGACAGAAATTAGCATATAACCAGTGGCTGCGGTATATAAGCTCTATATACTGGGCCACTGCAACAATAGGCCCATGGTCACCTCTCCAGGTCACATGGTGGCCAAAATGTGGCTAAGGGCAACTGTATATGCATCCATATTTCTCAATATTAGCTACATTATACCGGGATCCAAATCACCTCCTGTGCAGCCATTGGCAAGATGTCATGGCATCCAAGTTTGCCTGAGGTGCAAGATACAGGCTGAACTTAGACTTTTTTTTTTTTTTAAAGCGGCAGTCATTTATAAGGCATGGTTTTCACTTGTAAATGACTGCCGCATTAAAAAAACGTCCAAGTTCAGCCGGGATCTTGCACCTCCGGCAAACTTGGATGCCATTACATCCCGCCGCAAGTTTGATTTTCCCCAGATATACCCAAATTATACATGGTCACAAATGCGTGGTAATATTGATGCCATATACGAATACATAACCAAAAGACACTTTTTGTTGGCGCTCTCACCACCAGTGGGTGGTGGAAATCCTTCATTTCTCTATGCTACTGGCTGTCTTCTTTCCACGTCCCATAGATCTTACAGGTTTGTTTTTTTGTTTTTTAAATATACACAGTGGCAAATGCAGGATTTCTAGAGGGGGGGGGGGGGGGGGGGGTTCCAAATGCAGTCCACAATCTCCAACACTGCAGAACATTGGAGCAAGCACAGGGGAACCTAGTAACGACCCTGGGCATTAGTGTAAACATTGGTCTTTTTAAACAATGGATACTGCATGGAATATAGTATTCATATTTAACACTATAGATGGTTTATAGCAGTGGTTCTCAACCGTGGTCCTCAATTACCCTCATCAGTTCATGTTTTCCAGGTCTCCTCACAGGATTGCAAGTGAAATAATTTGCTCCACCTGTAGATCTTTTATAATGTGTCAGTGAGTAATGAATACACTTGTTCAACTGCTAGGTGACCTGGAAAACATGAACTGTTGGGGGTACTTGAGGACCGCGGTTGAGAACCATTGGTTTATAGTATAGGCCAGGCATGTCCAAACTGCAGCCCTCCAGCTGTTGAGAAACTACACATCCCAGCATGCCCTGACACAGCTTTAGCATTCTCTGACAGCAAAACTGTGTCAGGGCATGCTGGGATATGTAGCTGGAGGTCCGCAGTTTGGACGTGCCTGGTATAGGCTGTATCAAACATTTAAGTACTATAAATAAGTGGTCAGGAAAAGGTTAAACATACCATAAATAAATAAATAAATAAATAAATAAATGCACAAACATAATGAACCAATACTGCACTTTCTAAGCACACATTCTCCCACCTCATGGTAAGGCTCCTGTCTCTTCTTCCTGGCAGCTACTCTCTGGTCCAGTGCATTGATTGAGGGCTCAAATCCACATACACACACACACACACACACACACACACACACACACACACACACACACACACACACACACACACCAAACTTGGTAGAAGAAGCAGCTACCACTGGGCATGTGCAGCAGCTCTGCTCTGTCCCTTAAACTGCATGATGTTGCGGCAACTCTAGTAATTGTATTATATACCATTGCTGTTGTTGACATAATTTGAGCCACTTACCAAAAGGAGGGGGGTTTCTGGACAACTGGAGACCTTCCCCACTTGCGTTTGCCTATGAAACGCTTTGCTTACATATTAAATCTTTACATAGTTTTGCTTTGCTCAGAGTTTGGTGAGTGTAAGAGGGATTAGGGGTTATAGAGTAGTGGTGTGGTTTGAAGGTTGTGGTGAGGTTTTTGTATTAAGTATAAGGTTGTATATAATATGGGTTGTTGTATATTAGAAATTACGTTTTGTATGTATTGTGTATATTGTATATATTGTATTCTATACAGCACAGAAAGCAAATGGTATGGAAATAATACAATGTGGCACTGATTTCTGCATACAGAAGTCAAAATTTGGAAAGAATTCTGTTTTCTGTTTACTCTTATTTTATGACTGTATGTATGTATTTAACAGTATGGTTTCAAGTTTTTAATAAAAATATCGCTATCCCTTTTGAACCACCGACTCTATATCACACATATATACCACCTGATTCCCCCGCATTCCAAAGGTTACCACATACCCTCTACAGTTACCATATTATTACTACCTAGGGCTTACACGGAGCATGATTGTATTTCTTGTTACTATCTGTTCATAATGTAATGTAATGTACTATTCATATAATGCACACTGTTAAACCTGTTTTACTGGTAATTCACTGGTCAATAAAAACACTTTGAAAAAAAAAAAAAAATATCGCTATCACCATCATTACAGATATGTATCCAGCAAATAACAGCATTGGGGATTTTATTTATAGTTTCATCAAATTATTTGAGTTTGCAGCTGTATTAAAAAATAAAAAAAAATAAAATAAAAAAAAGATGCCTATGAAGCCGATAATTGGGGTGGCTGCGAGCACTTCTGTGCGTGCGCACCAAAAATACGTACATATACATCCGCGCTTCAAACTTTATCTGTCCTTTCTTACATCTGCAGCAGTAGGATGATGGTGTGCAGGGGCGTGAAAGTGTAGGACAAGCAAAATAAGGGCGCAATATCAAAAGTGCAGCAGAATTAGGGAAACCTGTAGATACGCTCGCTAGCAGGAGAACGTCTTGCAGACACTTGGCGCATGGAGAAAAGAAATGATGAAACAAACAAATAAATTAAAACCATGTTCCACCAAATAAAGTGATGTAAGCACCATTGTGTGGTCTCCTGACCGCCGGTCACATAACTACTGTACGGTTCCGGTATGAATGGTCAACCATGTTATGGTCGACAGTCATTAGGTTGACCACTATTTGTCGACATTGGCATGATCGACATGGACAAATGGTCGACACATGAAAATGATCGACACATGAAAAGGTCGACATGCGTTTTTTTACTTTTTTTTGTGTCGTTTTTTGCGTAAAGTGACGGGAACCCCAATTAGTGCACCGTGTCCCCTCGCATGGCTCGCACTTCGGGCAGATTACCGTTCCCAATCGTAGTCCACGTGGATCGTGAAGTATGGAAAAGTTCCCCAAAAGGGAATTTTTTTAAAAAACGCATGTCGACCTTTTCATGTGTCGACCTTTAATGTGTCGACCTTTTCATCTGTCGATAA
This sequence comes from Pseudophryne corroboree, assembly GCF_028390025.1. NCBI lineage: Eukaryota > Metazoa > Chordata > Amphibia > Anura > Myobatrachidae > Pseudophryne > Pseudophryne corroboree. Next base: position 321,444,731 of record NC_086454.1, read on the forward strand.
TGCCAATGTCGACCAATAGTGGTCAACCTAATGACTGTCGACCATAAGATGGTCGACCATCCAAACGGATACCCTACTGTACATCCCGTGGGGATACCCTGCAAAGCTGCAACTAGCACCAAGCAATGAGAGACTAAACTGGTCACACTATGACAGATAGACTAGCGGCATGGGGTCCCCCTGTAACTGAGGCACACAGTCCCCACCTGTCAGGGTCGGACTGGCCCACAGGGGTACCAGGGAAACCACTGGTAGGCCCCACTGCCTGAGGGCCCACTCCTTCCTCTAGGGATCAGGTTCCAGACTGTGCACTTGTTTATACATGGTAGATATGTTGCATTACACTGCACTAAACCATTGTGTATTTCAAGACTCTGTGGAGGCTGGCCACACACCCTTTTTAGGATGGCCACACCCCTAAGTATGGGCCCCTACCACTGCATTCCCCCGGTGGGCCCTTCATGCCGCAGTCCGAAACTGCCGCCTGTTCACAGTGGTGCTGGATGCCCTTTTGGAACCGCAAAAAAACATGCAGGCCCCACTTCCTAGGAAAATCACAGATGAGGAGACAGCAATGAGGCTCCTCCCAACACCCCTAACTGATGGTCTGATTGGTTAAAGAGTAAGTAAATCTGAATATAATTGTATCAAAGATGTTTACTGATACATTTTATCCTGGACGCCACAAGAACAGTAGGTGGAACCTTACAGGTGAAACTCAGAAAATTAGAATGTTGTGTAAAAGTTCATTTATTTCAGTAATTCAACTTAAAATGTGAAACTAATATATTATATAGACTCATTACATGCAAAGTGAGATATATCAAGCCTTTATTTGTTATCATTTTGATGATTGTGGCTTACAGCCTAAGAAAACCCCAAATCCAAAATCTCAGAAAATTAGAATATTACATAAAATCAATAAAAACAGGATTTTAAATACAGAAATATCGGCCCTCTGAAAAGTATAATCATGCATATGTACTCAGTACTTGGTTTGGGCTCCTTTTGCATGAATTACTGCCTCAATGTGGCGTGGCATGGATTCTATCAGCCTCTGACACTGCTGGGGTGTTATGGAAGACCAGGATGCTTCAATAGTGGCCTTCAGCTCTTCTGCATTGTTCGGTCTCATGTCTCTCATCTTTTTCTCTATGGGGTTCAGGTCAGGCGAGTTTGCTGGCCAATCCAGCACAGCAATCCCACGTTCATTGAACCAGGTTTTGGTACTTTTGGCAGTGTGGGCAGGTGCCAAGTCCTGCTGGAAAATGAAGTCAGCATCTCCATAAAGATAATTGCAAAAATTATTATATATGAATATATGATTGATTACCAACATAAACAAAAATAAAATGGTAATGTTTCATTAAAGGTATAACTTATATTACACCAAGGGGAGGTTGGGTCCATGAAGCTCTACAGCGAGGTAGGAGAAGCTCAAGAAAGGAGATATCTGCTCCAACAATTATCTTACGTTCACATTCTCTAAAATTATTATTTTTATTGCAAATTCGGGTGGAGTTTGGGTGGATCAGGGGTGGGGCCTATTTTGTCCCGGTCTTGCTTACATAAATATTGGAAGCTATGCTGGTGTCACTAGTCCGGCTAACACTGCTGGGTGTATTGTCCAGGGAAATCTTGTTACAATGCTTCCACTAGTCACACCATGATACCCCTTTTCCACTAGCTCTAAAAACACGGGTAAATGCGCAGGGGCGCGCATTTACCCGTGTTTTTTCCTAGTGGAAACGGCCCCCCCTGCAAATTCCCGGATCAAGTGATCCGGGAATCCTACCCGGGTAGCTTGCTGGGTTGAACACGTGTTCATCCCGGTAAGCTGTGCAGTGTAAACGGAAGCCGCGTCGATGCGACACAGTGTATGGAAGGGCAGCGCTGGGAGATCATGTGATCTCCCAGTGCTGCCCAGCAGTGTCACCATCCCGGCAATATGCCAGGTTGGTGAGCGAGTGTAGAAGGGGGTTTTAGCACGGGTCGCAGCTGTGTCAGGCTCCCGGCTGCGACCCGTGCTACAAGTGGAAAATGGGTATTATATTAGAAACATAGAAACATAGAATTTGTCGGCAGATAAGAACCACTTGGCCCATCTAGTATTATTTACTCTATTGTTCACTAAGAACAGGCCTCCGTCAGTGAAAGTACTGCATACCAAGTATATGACACAGTTTACATCACATAAGATAAGCGACGCAGATTGATTAGGTGACTATTATTTTTTTTTACTAAACAATCCAAAATGAGTGTAGCTTGATCAGTATTTATGACTAATTTCCTCAGAAATCATGTAAAATGAAATTCACAGCTACAACATAATAGGACTGTACAGTTTGGACATCCTGTAGATTGGAAACTAATTCGGTGCATGTTTGATCTTAATATAAGTCAAAGGCCAAAAGCTGACAGAGGGATACAGCTGTGGATGCTGGTCCTAAAATAAATATATTGTACATTAATATCCATATCCCCCATCTGTCCTGACTTGGATCGTCCAGATCTGAGGGGCTATTCTGCCACTCCGGAGTATCTGGGCTTTTGTCCTTATTCCAAGACAGTTAGCAAGGTGCCAGTAGCAGGTTCTTGCAGCATTGTAAGTGATTGCAAGGGAGGGAAGGGTCCTGGGGAAAGTTCAGCATCACCTGAATGCCACTGCAAAACAGAATTGCGTGCACGCTGCCCAGAATAAGTATGTCTAAAGGTATGTACACACCATACTTGCCGACTTTTTGGCTGGCAGAGAGCAGCCAGGTCGGCTCAGCAGGAGGGCGGGCTCCGACGAGCAGTGCAGAGGGGGGCGGGCCAGAGGTGTGGCGGAGGTGGAACGGGGGCGTGGGGGCGGGACGCGTCATGTAAGCCACGCCCCCCGCTGTGTAATGCCGCTATTATCGGTATTGTCCAGCAGGGGGCGTGGCTATGATGACGCGATTCAACAAGAATCGCGTCATCGCCTGCCCGGACCGCCCACTTTACTCTCTAAGTGGGCGGCTGGGCAGGGGGGGGACCCCCGAAATCAGGAGACTTGCCTACCCTTCCGGGGGGCTGGGAGGGTCACCCGATTTTCGGGAACCTCCCGGCCATTCCAGGAGAGTAGGCAAGTATGGTACACACGGAGCGATATGGCTCAGGGATGTTGACTATATAGTCAAAATTTCTAAGAAAGTTAGTGCATATCGCTCCATTCTAACAAAGCTAAATATTTATCTTATTAAAAACACGTTAAAGGTTAAAGAACACAGTACGCAATTGGCGCAAAAAGTACCGCAAGGGTACTCCCTTAACTATACCTTAAGGAATGTACTTATACTGTAAACCTCTGTGTAGTGGTAGAGTGTAAATGCAACACAGTATAACCTTATTACCTTTAAAGCTGTTCTAGTGTCACCGACGCTCTGAGAATACTTAACACTATAAGAAATACACAGATACCGTGCTCAGGGTCCAACGCCTAATATATATATTATGAATGATATACTTGCAAAAGAATTAATACAAATACAAATCATACACTACAATATAACATAGACTACCTAACCAGATAACTACACAGGAAATATAATACAATTACTATTTAAGAGAAAATAAGAGAGAAAGAGGAGAAGAGAGAGAGAGAGATTGGCTCACAATAACAAGAAGATCAATATGGTTGCAGCGAAGCTTACACATGTGAGGAACAATCGCTGCGCAGTTATTCAATGCTGAGAATCTTTGTGGAGAAAATACTTGACCTTACCCATACTGGCAGTCCCTATATACACAACCCTACAATACCGCATGGGACAGAAGCTAGACTCCATTTTATTAAAGCTCCCATGATTCCAAAGACTGCACCACATGGTTGAAAGGGGGAGGGGAAAATACCCGGCAGCAGCCATTTTAGATTTGCAGGTCCAAACACATGGCACTCTCTGCTACCCCACAATCACATAGCAGAAGACACAAGACTCCATTTTATTCCAAACTGTCCAAGCCTCAGAACAATGCATATGTTCTGATTTTACAATTCCAAACCATCTAAATCACCTTTCACAATTTCAATCCAACTTCCTAGAACCATCTTATTCACTTTTACATTCCAAACAACTTCAGTATCTCAATAACCAGAGCATATTCATCACAAGACCAGATCACAATGTAACCACACATCTCAGCCTGCCATTGCTACCAGCACATGTTCAAACGTAACTGCATGGTGGTATTTATGATTAACAAGATATATTATAACTAACCAGCACAATCTATTTTAAATCACCATAGGCAAATAAATACCACAAATGCTATGCTACAGGTTGTCTAATGTCCCAGCTACCATCACAGATTCCCAGATCTATCACACAAACACCCAACAATCACACAACCAAGTTACAATATCCTATTTAAACCAGAAAGCAATCTGTCTATATTTCCTTATCTAGCCATGTGAATTCAATACTTAGCCTTTGGTGCCTGGTGATGATCCAGCCATGCTTCTGGGAGCTTTGTTCTGAGTGTAGCTTCATTACATCTGTTCTCTGAGGCCACCTGCAAAAACTGACCCCCAACCCCCCCAGACAGGAACTATCCTCCTGTGTGTCTGTTCCTAGGGGAGGGGTCTCTCTCTCTCCTTTGTATATGTTAATCAGGTTCAGCCCTGAAAATCTTAGTAAAAGGTTGGCTTGATCATCCATTGTTCTCAACAAAGTGATCTCAGCTTTTATACATATAATCATATCTATCCGCTGCAATGTCCCACAACTTCACAACCAGCATCAAACTAACCCACACATCATTCTGCTTGCTTCAATACCAAACATGATGGGCGCATCTGGTTCTGTTCAGATAATACATATTCATGACATCAATTCATCAGCCAATTCTAAATCTCCATGATGTCTGGTGCTTGACATTATTATAACCATGTACTGTATGAAACAAGCGCCGAATCCATCTCCGTGCCATGTCCGAGCAAATGCGTGTGTTTCCATATATTGCTGTGCTCGCTGCGCATATTTGCAAGTATATCGACTTAAATGTGTGTGTGGTTTGTATGTTCTCTCTATGTAATATTTTTGACTTTGACAGTCCACCCTTTGGCAGTCACCAATAACTGCCACTTCCTAAAACATTTCAAAAAGAGAAAAATATATGTCAGGGGTTAATACATTTACATGGTTGGGTAGGGGAGGAGAGGAGAAGGTAGAAAAAGGGTATGACCTAGTGAGATAGCAGAAGCATGTGTGTATGAATCCGTGCTTGGGGGTCATGTATCATCGTGCCGTACGTGTTTTAAATCAAGCTTCGAGGTATTGCGAAGTATACATTTGAATTCCTTCTTATCCCGTGGTACGGGTCTGTGGATGGGCTGTCAAACTTTACCGAGCTCTTTTCGGCTTTGGTTGTAACAAAATGGGGGAGCACATTTTAGTTGATGATACATGAATGGGGGTGATATGTGATTGCTGATATCTGTGCCTGTATTCCCTATCGACTATGTGTGTCATTACCTGAGGGTTGTAGAAATGAAGAAAAGACATAATTACGGTAAATGCGGTGGTATTCTATGTCAGGTAAATGAACATTCGTCGATTGAGGTCTTGTTTGGTGTCTGTTGAATGCAGTCTTCTTTGTGCTTTTGCCCATAAGGTGCGAGCAAAAGCTGTCAATGTCCATAGATTTACAAAAGTGTTGGGCTAGCGTAATTTTAAAATTTCTAGGGAAACTGGGGATCCATGGCATAGTTCATCAAAAATCTGTGTATCAGGTTGTCAAAACTTCTTCTTTAATCCATCTGTTGTCTGTATATCGGCTCATCAAACTCCTCGTCCAAGTGGGTCTTTTTACCTTGGAGAAAACGGAAAAACAGGTGAAAGAAGCGGACCGTAGAAATCGCATTTTCATCACATCATTGTTTCTACCGTTGGGTCATAAATCAAGTCCATTGGAATTACAGTTTCCTCACTCCTTAGACTCATTACCTCAGGTAGTACTTTTCCAATATAACACAATCCTTCAGAGTTTGGGGCAAGCCGCTCATACGCCTTTCTCCCGCATATGAAATATGCATCATCGGGGAGAACATATGGGACGGAGTAGGACATAACCATATTACACACCTTCCATGTGAAATCTCCTAACCCTAATTCTTCCATCTGCTTAGTACACGTATCAGGTTGTACGATATGTGCACAGTATCCTGGTGATACCTCTCCAACTCTCGTAATCCTATTTCCTAAGGTATACCTATACCGGAAAGATTTTCCTCTACTGGCTATGTGGCGTACAAGCTCTGTATCTGTCGGCATTCTATCTGCTCTATATGAAAAGGTCATGGTTTGGTTACTCCATGACACTTCCCAATTTCCCGGCTTTCGGGGATTGGAGATGTTAAAACATAATAGGGACCTATCCACATGATATTGGTGGAGCTTCAAACTAGGAGGACTAGAGATATTAAACCTCCTGTCCACCGGTCTCCCACCCTTTAGCTCAAGTACCTCCCCTACCGTTAAAGGAAATGGTACTAGCCCTGATTTGCTATGACCTTGAGGTACTTGAGAGCATACCCAACAATCTGTCTTATTTAACACACTACCCACTAAGGAGTGATAGTCACTCAATGGATGCCGGTCCATGTGGATATTAAAACTGGATTGGCATTTCTTAATGCACCCATCCTCAACTACATTGTTACAGAGCCTACAGATACAGTTTTCTTTTCAGCTAACAATGTTTACAAATAACATGGCTGTTAGATCGTTTCCGGTACTCGCCTTTGCTCGGTGCTTGTGTTGCTATTGGAAATTTACACCTCCGTCTTAGTCATTGGAACCTTTCTGGATCCTTTCTCGACCTCACTGGTACTCTCACCGAAACAGACTGCTCGGGTCAACGTCATGGTCAACAGGAAAATCCATATCACAGTCTCTCGGGGCAAGTCCATCTTACAGGAGGAGAAAAGAAGAAATTTGTAATGGGGTACAGAAAATCAGTTTGAGGGGGAGAGAAACTTGTTACGATAATTAGTTCTCTCGTCTTGTTGTTCTTCTTGTTCTGCTGTCTTCTCAAAGGTGCTGTCTCTCAGTCTTCCAAACGAACATTCTGGTGATGCAATATTCCCTCCAAACCAGCGATCTTTCTGTAAGGAGCAAAAATCTTGCATTACCATTTGTCTAACTGATGGGTGACATACCATCTTTAAAACATGAAAGCATGAGTGAGAAGAGAGAGAAAACAACAACAGCAAAAAAAAACAAAGAGAGAGAACAATTTATATGCATGTGTATATTACTTAAATCAACAATAGCCATCAATAGGAAAAGAGAAAAAAAACATTTTTCAAACATTTTAAAACATTGTCAGATCATCAGGCTGTCATATCTACATGTCTAATGGTTTCCTTGCGCAGTCCCTCCCCCCAGCACCATACTCCACTTTCTGTATCTGGCCAGGATACATTGATGCGGATAGGTCATGCTGGGGTTTGGTAGACTTCTGCAAAGACCAAGTATATATGCAATGTTTGAATCCTACCAATATTCGTCAGAGATGGGGAGAGAGAAAAAGAAACATTTCACAGATACATTTACAACGTTTCACCTGGTCATTCCTGTGTCTTCAGGGAATGACCTCCCAATTTATTAACCGTTACCTCAGGCTTACCATCAGTTCTAATGATCACCTTTCCTGACCACATATCATGGGTGTGGCCCAAAATTCTTCCTATATGGTCCCTGTTTATAATTGTGTGTGTTTTAATTTTGCTCATTTCTGGGTCTAGGGGGTCTGACTTTATGTGGGTTATTACAGCTGCTGGCATAATGCCCTTCTCCTTTACAAAGATAACAAACCCGGGGCTTCTTCCAAGTGTCAGTGACCTGAGGTTTTGGTTGATTTGATGCCTCCTCAAACGCTCGGATGCTCATCACCATCAACCGCTTTCCCTGTGCTTCCCTGCTTCCTTGGATATCATGGTTATGTTGTTGTCTAGGGGATTGATATGACTTTTGTATTCCTCTTGATCTACAATCTCTCGCAAAGTGTCCTTTTTTTTTATGACAATTGTAACAGACTTCCACATTTAAATTTCTCGCAGGGGTTTGGGGCTTATGCTGGAGTGGTCTTGTGGTTAGGGCCTGTATACTTGCGGCCATTAATTTATCACTTTGTGACTCTCTGTATCTGGTGATATTTTGATCAATATCAATAGCGGCCTCTCTTAATGCGGCCACCGAGATATTTCTCCAGTTTGGGTTGGTGGTCTGTACCCTTGTACTCAATACCTCCTTTAAACCATTCATTAATACCTTAACCGCTATTTCTCTATGCTGTGCGCATGTTTTGATGTCTGTGATCCCAGTGTTCCTAGCCATTACTTGCAGTGCTCGATTGAAATAACTGGAGATACTTTCCCTTTCGTTTTGTCTTATGGAGAAGATTTCATTCCACTTGACAACGGCAGGGAAATATACTTCCAACTGTTGGTTTATCTGCTTAATACATTCCTGATTGTGTTCCTCCGTTTGAGGTACTTCTGTGTCTAATTGACAATCAGTAATAAATGTCGCAGAGTCAACACCGGAGGGCAAACATGCCCTCAGCACTGTCCGCCAATCTTTGTTGGTGGGTTCTGTTGAGTTTCCTAGTTCTTTAATGAACCTTTGACATGCGACTAGATTTTTCCGTGGATCGGGAAATTCGGACATAATTGATCTCAATTCGGTCCGGGACCAGGGACAGCGCATTGCACTGTCCTGGACGGGAATGGTTCCCTGATCGTCAGTCTTCCCATTGGGGACTGTGATCACCCTGACAGGACTAAACTCAATTACATCACCTTGTTTTGGTCTTACAATATGGGGTACATTTGTTTGTGCGTGATATAAAACATTGTACGTACCTGTGGACACGACCTCACCTGACCCTCCGTTAGGGGGTTTGATTATTGCCTTTACCAATTTGGTCGCGTCCACCTGGATGTCTTGTAGGATGGCTGCTGGAAGTGGTGCCGACATCGTGTTGAGTTCACTTTCTTGCTCGTATTCCTGAGGGAAGTTTGACATGGGGTGCAACTTGCACGGGTTAATAGTTGTACATTTAACAGCATTACAATTATCACTGTTATGTTTATTACACTTATTCTTATCATCTATACTACAGTTGCTAAGTGCGTTTTTATTGTTCAACATTGTGCCTTTTCTCTGCAACCATAATCCTCTCCATTGCCATGTCTCTCCTCTCAAGATGAAAGTTAGGTATGTAAGTTACATTTCTTTGCATTTCACTTTCCTGTTGCCATAACTGCAAACAATCATAATGCTTGATTCGTCTCTTTGCTGATTTAATGAGACATATCCTTCTCCTTAAATTCGTTAACACTTCTGTGCTGAAGCTACCTACTCTTGGGAATTTCTCCCCGTCATGTACTGTCATTCTCTCCCATTCATCACATAAAGCTTCTGTGTGACTTCCGTATTTCTCACACATTACATACCTTGCCGACCTGACTGGTCGGTTCACTGAATCAACCCGAACCGAGGTTGATCGCCCCCTACCTGAACAAGTGGCCCCCATAGTTCGAAGGTGTTGCTTTATTCAGCCAACCCTTACGCAAACCAAAATGTTCAAAATAGGCTGACGGTGGCGGTTTACCGAGTACCCCACTCACTCGCCCACGCCGACCAATACGACCTGATCACACCGATATGGTGCTGGCGTACTCGACCCAGGGCCCCTGCGACCTGAACCTCTATTTACTGGAACCTGTGAGGGTGATCCGAAGAACACTTACTCTTTCCAGTAACTATTGGTTGTTGGATAGTTCCTGAGTGAGCAGCGAACCTCCCTTAAAATAAAAAAAATTACACAAATCACGTTAGAATGTACAAATAGCGTTTATGACCTTCGTACACAAATAGTACCGGTCAGGTTTACTAATGTACACAATTACGTGCGGTCCAATCGTTCAGCACATAAGCAACTAATCTTATGTACGGAGCGACCAGTGGAATCGAAAATTACGGCTGCGAATTCCTTCAGCCAGAGCTTGTATGGCCTATATGGGTGTTGCACCAACCCTTTCTTGGTGTTGTGCCTGTGGACTGTATAGCGGACTTCCTTGTCTGCTGTACCTAAACCTGCTGGTCTGCTATGACCTCCTGGTCTGTTACAGTATGACCTCCTGGTCTGCTACACTCTAATGCTCAAATTGTATGTTTTAACCAGGGATGCCTCCCTAGCCACCATGTACGTCACTTACACGCATGTACCTCACGAGAACTCGACTTTTCTTGTGGTTCAACCTCAAAAATTGTAAAAACAAACACTCACTCACCACATATACACTTTTGTTTCTATTTCTATTTCTGCGCAGAAATTTCTCTTTAGACCAGATGTGTTACCAATTAGGAGAAGGATCTGTTAATTTAAATTTCGAATGTTAGAATAGATTTGCGCGATTTATCGCCTTGCGTTATTTACCGCGTTGCGCTATTTATCGCGTTGAAAAAAATTAACACTTGTGATTTGAGTTACGTGGGCGTACCCGTACGCTCCGTTGCGTAATATACGCTGCGTGCGTCGGCCTTTGTGTTGCGTTCGCGAGTCTCAGTCTTTTGTTAGAGACACGTGTACACTGGCCACAAAAATACAATTAGCACGTTTATCAATGTAGATGATCTTTAACTGTAATCATCTACCAAGCACCACACAGGTCTTTCCTTGTATCTCAGGTAAAGCTGTGCGTGTGTCTTACAATTTACCCCTTAATGTATTACTTTTACACTTTAACTATTTAAATAGCGACAAATCTCTCTTAGCACGTTTATCAATTCAAATGGCAAACAGGAAGGTGAGATATGTGAAAGTACACAGATGAAAATGCAATTCTAAATTTAATCTAATAACATACATTGATGTAAGCACACGCATATAGATTTTACATATAAGTACCAATCACTATTACTTATGATTGACTATGATATAGATTAAATAAATGCATTAAAAAACTCATTAAATGATGATTTATTTTTGACAATGGATGGCTGATTATTTCCTGAGTCAACTGAAAATCAGCCGTTCAAAATTTTTTTTTGACCTTCCCAAAATGGCCGCTGCTCCTCCCCCTTCCACCTCCATGAGGGTCACACAAAATGGTGGACAGACCATGCGGCCTCTCCTGCCATAAAGAAAATCACCATGCTAGCTCCCAAAGTAACTTTTAAATGTACTTTTAAACCTACTTAAACAGATAAACAATCTAATCTTAATCAAACACGATATGATCCATTTGAACCTGGTTTTGCGACAATAAAAATACATTTTAGCATCTTAAATATTATGAGAAACGCCTTGTCCCTTAAAATTTCCTATCAGCGTCTTACTGATACCACAATACATTAACGTGGATGTTTTTTTTTTTTTTTTCCAGCATTTTGCGAGATGTCCATCATTAGCCGGTCAATTACAGCCGCGTTTGTAATGTACAGTGCATCATTAAGATCGTGATATCCCGGACGAGCCCCCATCTAACAAAGCTAAATATTTATCTTATTAAAAACACGTTAAAGGTTAAAGAACACAGTACGCAATTGGCGCAAAAAGTACCGCAAGGGTACTCCCTTAACTATACCTTAAGGAATGTACTTATACTGTAAACCTCTGTGTAGTGGTAGAGTGTAAATGCAACACAGTATAACCTTATTACCTTTAAAGCTGTTCTAGCGTCACCGACGCTCTGAGAATACTTAACACTATAAGAAATACACAGATACCGTGCTCAGGGTCCAACGCCTAATATATATATTATGAATGATATACTTGCAAAAGAATTAATACAAATACAAATCATACACTACAATATAACATAGACTACCTAACCAGATAACTACACAGGAAATATAATACAATTACTATTTAAGAGAAAATAAGAGAGAAAGAGGAGAAGAGAGAGAGAGAGAGAGATTGGCTCACAATAACAAGAAGATCAATATGGTTGCAGCGAAGCTTACACATGTGAGGAACAATCGCTGCGCAGTTATTCAATGCTGAGAATCTTTGTGGAGAAAATACTTGACCTTACCCATACTGGCAGTCCCTATATACACAACCCTACAATACCGCATGGGACAGAAGCTAGACTCCATTTTATTAAAGCTCCCATGATTCCAAAGACTGCACCACATGGTTGAAAGGGGGAGGGGAAAATACCCGGCAGCAGCCATTTTAGATTTGCAGGTCCAAACACATGGCACTCTCTGCTACCCCACAATCACATAGCAGAAGACACAAGACTCCATTTTATTCCAAACTGTCCAAGCCTCAGAACAATGCATATGTTCTGATTTTACAATTCCAAACCATCTAAATCACCTTTCACAATTTCAATCCAACTTTCTAGAACCATCTTATTCACTTTCACATTCCAAACAACTTCAGTATCTCAATAACCAGAGCATATTCATCACAAGACCAGATCACAATGTAACCACACATCTCAGCCTGCCATTGCTACCAGCACATGTTCAAACGTAACTGCATGGTGGTATTTATGATTAACAAGATATATTATAACTAACCAGCACAATCTATTTTAAATCACCATAGGCAAACAAATACCACAAATGCTATGCTACAGGTTGTCTAATGTCCCAGCTACCATCACAGATTCCCAGATCTATCACACAAACACCCAACAATCACACAACCAAGTTACAATATCCTATTTAAACCAGAAAGCAATCTGTCTATATTTCCTTATCTAGCCATGTGAATTCAATACTTAGCCTTTGGTGCCTGGTGATGATCCAGCCATGCTTCTGGGAGCTTTGTTCTGAGTGTAGCTTCATTACATCTGTTCTCTGAGGCCACCTGCAAAAACTGACCCCCAACCCCCCCAGACAGGAACTATCCTCCTGTGTGTCTGTTCCTAGGGGAGGGGTCTCTCTCTCTCCTTTGTATATGTTAATCAGGTTCAGCCCTGAAAATCTTAGTAAAAGGTTGGCTTGATCATCCATTGTTCTCAACAAAGTGATCTCAGCTTTTATACATATAATCATATCTATCCGCTGCAATGTCCCACAACTTCACAACCAGCATCAAACTAACCCACACATCATTCTGCTTGCTTCAATACCAAACATGATGGGCGCATCTGGTTCTGTTCAGATAATACATATTCATGACATCAATTCATCAGCCAATTCTAAATCTCCATGATGTCTGGTGCTTGACATTATTATAACCATGTACTGTATGAAACAAGCGCCGAATCCATCTCCGTGCCATGTCTGAGCAAATGCGTGTGTTTCCATATATTGCTGTGCTCGCTGCGCATATTTGCAAGTATATCGACTTAAATGTGTGTGTGGTTTGTATGTTCTCTCTATGTAATATTTTTGACTTTGACAATTTGTACACAGCGAGCGATAGCGATGCACGTCCCCACCAGGTCGCTATCGCTATGAAAAACAAACTGTGCAGGCAAGTCAATTTCGACTCTGTCGCTGGAAGAGTGAAAACATTCCCCTGTTTAAATTAGAGATGAGCGGGTTCGGTTCCCTGAGAACCGAATCCCCCCTGAACTTCACTACAAGAACCGGATCTGAGTCCGGCTCGGGTTTTCCCGCCTGACTCGGAAACCAGAACGAGGCAAAACGTCATCATCCTGCTGTTGGATTCTCGCAGGTTTTGGATTCCATAAAAGGAGCCGCGCGTTGCCACCATTTTTCACTCCGGCATTGGAGAGTGTAGCAAGAGGACGTGTCTCCGTCCTCAGTGTCTGTGCGGGAGGGAAAGTGGGGTGGCGATTCCAGTGCTGTCTTGTGCTGCTCAGTCCAGTGTAGTGTCTTATGCTACATCAGTCCATTCACAGTGGTGGTGTCCTCTGCTGCCATATGTACGTCCAGTGCAGTGGTGCTGTGTTGTCCTGCATCAGTCCAGTGGTAGTGTCTTGTGCTGCATCAGTCCAGTCACAGTGGTGGTGTCCTCTGGTGCCATATGTCCAGTGCTGCTGTATAAGTCCAGTCCAGTGGTGGTGTCTTAAGCTGTATCAGTCCAGTCACAGTGGTCCAGTCACAGTCTCTGCTGCCATATGTCCATTGTCCAGTGCTGCTATATAAGTCCAGTCCATTGCAGTGGTGCTGTGTTGTCCTGCATCAGTCCAGTGGTGGTGTCCCTGTGCTGCTGTATAAGCCCAGTGGTACTGCCGTATATGTCCAGTGATAATGTTGTATATGTCCAGTGATACTGCCGTATATGTCCAGTGGTACTGCCGTATAATCCAGCGATACTGCCGTATATGTCCAGTGGTACTGCCGTATAATTCCAGTGATACTGCCGTATATGTCCAGTGGTACTGCCGTATAAATCCAGTGGTACTGGCATATAAATCCAGTCCAATGATACTGCCGTATATGTCCAGTGGTACTGCTGCATAAATTCAGTGATACTGCCGTATATGTCCAGTGGTACTGCCATATAATTCCAGTGATACTGCCGTATATGTCCAGTGGTACTGCCATATAATTCCAGTGATACTGCCGTATATGTCCAGTGATACTGCCTTATATATCCAGTGGTACTGCTGTATATGTCCAGTGATACTGCCATATAAATCCAGTCCAGTGATACTTCCGTATATGTCCAGTGATACTGCTGTATATGTCCAGTGGTACTGCTGTATAAATCCAGTCCAGTGGTGCTACCGTATAAGTCCAGTCCAGTGGTGCTGTCCTGTACTGTATATTATTTACTTCAAATAAAGGGGTTATTAATAATGTGGTGTAGAGGAACGCACTCCTTTGCTGCATTTTGTTATATAATGCCAGAAAAATAATGGAGAACAAACATTTGGAAGATAAAATAGGGAAAGATCAAGAAGCACTTCCTCCTACTGCTGCTGCTGGCGCTGCTGTTGTTGCTGCTGGGAGTCGATTGTCATCCCAGAGGGGAAGTCGGAAGACCACTTGTTCTACTTCAACTAAGCAAATGACTGGCCAACAGTCTTTTGCGAGGAAGACGAAATATGACAGCAGTCATCCTGTTGCAAAGCGGATAACTGAGGCCTTGACAGCTATGTTGGTGTTAGACGTGCATTCGGTATCCGCCATTAATGCAGTGGGACTGCAGTGCCAACCCTAGATGGGCCAGGTGTTTGTGCCGCACACTTGTGTTGCTTAGCTTAGTCACACAGCTACCTCATTGCACCTCTTTTACTTCTTTGCATGATGTGCTGTTTGGGGACTATTTTTTTTAAAGTGCCATCCTGTCTGACACTGCAGTGCCACTCCTAGATGGGCCAGGTGTTTGTGCCGCACAATTGTGTTGCTTAGCTTAGTCACACAGCTACCTCATTGCACCTCTTTTTTTCTTTGCTTCATGTGCTGTTTGGGGACTATTTTTTAAATCTGCCATCCTGTCTTCCACTGCAGTGCCACTCCTAGATGGGCCAGGTGTTTGTGCCGCACACTTGTGTCGCTTAGCTTAGTCATACAGCTATCTCATTGCACTTCTTTTACTTCTTTGCGTAATGTGCTGTTTGGGGACTATTTTTTTTAAGTGCCATCCTGTCTGCCACTGCAGTGCCACTCCTAGATGGGCCAGGTGTTTGCGCCACACACTTGTGTCGCTTAACTTAGTCATACAGCCACCTCGGTGCAATCTTTTGGCCTAAAAACAATATTGTGAGGTGTGAGGTGTTCAGAATAGACTGGAAATGAGTGGAAATTAATGTTATTGAGGTTAATAATACCGTAGGATCAAAATTACCCCCAAATTCTATGATTTTAGCTGTTTTTATGTTTTTTTTAAAAAATCATCCAAATCCAAAACCAAAACACGAAAGGGTGCTTTTGGCAAAAATAATTCAGATACAAAACACGAGCATGGAACCATAACCAAAACCAAAACACGAAAAGTGCCCGCCGCACATCTCTAGTTTAAATGAGTTAGTCAAAATCGCCCATAGCCAAAATCACTTGCACACTTAGGGGCTAATTCAGACCTGATCACTAGGCTGCGTTTTCGTACAGCGGGTGATCAAGTCTAAACTGCGCATGTGTATGCACCGCAATGCGCAGGCGTGTCGCACGGGTACAAAGCGGATCGCCGCTCAGCAATGGGTTTATGCGAAGGAATCATTTGCACGCGCGTACACAAGGAGATTGACAGGAAGAGGGCGTTTTTGGGTGGCAACTGACCGTTTTCTGGGAGTGTTTGGAAAAACACAGATGTGTCCAAGCGTTTACAGGGCGGGTGTCTGATGTCAAGTCCAGTCCCGGACAGGCTGAAGTGATCGCAGTGGCTGAGTAAGTTCTGGGCTGTGCAGACACTGCACACAATCTGTTTCTACAGTTCTGCTACACATGCGTTTGCACACTTGCTCAGATAAAATACACTCTCCTGTAGGCGGTGACTATCTGTTTGCAGCAGTGCAAAAATCGCCTGCTAGCGATCAGGTCTGAATTAGGCCCCTAGTCAAAATCGCTAGTAAAATAAGTCAAAATCTCCTACTGCCAGTTCAAGCTAAATCGCTCAGTCAAAATCGATCATAGTAAAAATCACTCCGTGTGTACGGACCTTAATAGTTGGGAGGTTGACCAGTATTATTCCTAGGAAGTAGAGATGAGCGGGTTCGGTTCGTCTAGATCCGAAACCCCCCTCCCCTCCCGAACTTCACCTATTTTACACGGGTCTGAGGCAGCCTCGGATCTTCCCGCCCTGCTCGGTTAACCCGAACGCGCCCGAACGTCATCATCCCGCTGTCGGATTCTCGCAAGATTCATATTCTATATAAAGAGCCGCGCGTTGCCGCCATTTTCATTCGTGCATTGGAGATTGAACGGAGAGGACGTGGCTGCGTTGAAAAGCCTGAAAAGCTCTGTATCTGTGCTCAGTGTGCTGCAAATATCTGTGCTCAGTGTGCTGCAAATATCTGTGCTCAGTGTGCTGAAAATATCTACATTTTCTGCCTGAAAACGCTCCATTTCTGTGCTCAGTGTGCTGAAAATATCTGTGCTCGGTGTGCTGCATTGTGGGGACCGCCAGTATATAATTATAGTAGTACAGTACAGTAGGCCATTGCTGTATCTTGCAGCTCTGTGTCAAGTATACTATCTCTGTGCTGCATTATTGTGAGCAGTATATAGTAAGACAGTGCAGCATTTTGGTGACCAGCAGTATACATATATAGTACAGTACAGTAGGCCATTGCTGTATCTTGCAGCTCTGTGTCACGTATACTATCTCTGTGCTGTATTATTGTGAGCAGTATATAAAAGGACAGTGCAGCATTTTGGTGACCAGCAGTATACATATATAGTACAGTACAGTAGGCCATTGCTGTATCTTGCAGCTCTGTGTCAAGTATACTATCGCTGTGCTGTATTATTGTGAGCAGTATATAGTAGGACAGTGCAGCATTTTGGTGACCAGCAGTATACATATATAATACAGTACAGTAGGCCATTGCTGTATGTTGCAGCTCTATGTCACGTATACTATCTCTGTGCTGCATTATTGTGAGCAGTATATAGTAGGACAGTGCAGCATTTTGGTGACCAGCAGTATACATATATATAGTACAGTACAGTAGGCCATTGCTGTATCTTGCAGCTCTGTGTCACGTATACTATCTCTGTGCTGCATTATTGTGAGCAGTATATAGTAGGACAGTGCAGCATTTTGGTGACCAGCAGTATACATATATAGTACAGTACAGTAGGCCATTGCTGTATCTTGCAGCTCTGTGTCAAGTATACTATCTCTGTGCTGCATTATTGTGAGCAGTATATTTTAGGACAGTGCAGTATTTTGGTGACCAGCAGTATACATATAGTACAGTACAGTAGGCCATTGCTGTATCTTGCAGCTCTGTGTCAAGTATACTATCGCTGTGCTGCATTATTGTGAGCAGTATATAGTAGGACAGTGCAGCATTTTGGTGACCAGCAGTATACATATATAGTACAGTACAGTAGGCCATTGCTGTATCTTGCAGCTCTGCGTCAAGTATACTATCTCTGTGCTGCATTATTGTGAGCAGTATGTAGTAGGACAGTGCAGCATTTTGGTGACCAGCAGTATACATATATAGTACAGTACAGTAGGCCATTGCTGTATCTTGCAGCTCTGTGTCAAGTATACTATCTCTGTGCTGCATTATTGCGAGCAGTATATAGTAGGACAGTGCAGCATTTTGGTGACCAGCAGTATACATATATAGTACAGTACAGTAGGCCATTGCTGTATCTTACAGCTCTGTGTCAAGTATACTATCTCTGTGCTGCATTATTGTGGGCAGTATATAGTAGGACAGTGCAGTATTTGGTGACCAGCAGTATACATATAGTACAGTACAGCAGGCCATTGCTGTATCTTGCAGCTCTGTGTCAAGTATACTATCGCTGTGCTGCATTATTGTGAGCAGTATATAGTAGGACAGTGCAGCATTTTGGTGACCAGCAGTATACATATATAGTACAGTACAGTAGGCCATTGCTATTGATATATTACTGGCATATAATTCCACACATTAAAAAATGGAGAACAAAAATGTGGAGGGTAAAATAGGGAAAGATCAAGATCCACTTCCACCTCATGCTAAAGCTGCTACCACTAGTCATGGCCGAGATGATGAAATGCCATCAACGTCGTCTGCCAAGGCCGATGCCCAATGTCATAGTAGAGAGCATGTAAAATCCCAAAAACTAACATTCAGTAAAATGACCCAAAAATCTAAATTAAAAGCGTCTGAGGAGAAGTGTAAACTTGCCAATGTGCCATTTATGACATAGAGTGGCAAGGAACGGCTGAGGCCCTGGCCTATGTTCATGGCTAGTGGTACAGCTTCACATGAGGATGGAAGCACTCATCCTCCCACTAGAAAAATGGAAAGAGTTAAGATGGCAAAAGCACAGCAAAGAACTGTGCGTTCTTCTAAATCCCAAATCCCCAAGGAGAGTCCAATTGTGTCGGTTGCGATGCCTGACCTTCCCAACACTGGACGGGAAGAGGTGGCGCCTTCCACCATTTGCACGCCCCCTGCAAGTGCTGGAAGGAGCACCCACAGTCCAGTTCCTGATAGTCAAATTGAAGATGTCACTGTTGAAGTACACCAGGATGAGGATATGGGTGTTGCTGGCACTGAGGAGGAAATTGACAAGGAGGATTCTGATGGTGAGGTGGTTTGTTTAAGTCAGGCATCCGGGGAGACAACTGTTGTCCGTGGGATGAATATGGCCATTGACATGCCTGGTCAAATTACAAAAAAAAATAACCTCTTCGGTGTGGAATTATTTTAACAGAAATGCGGACAACAGGTGTCAAGCCGTGAGTTGCCTTTGTCAAGCTGTAATAAGTAGGGGTAAGGACGTTAACCACCTAGGAACATCCTCCCTAATACGTCACCTGGAGCGCATTCATCAGAAGTCATTGATAAGTTCAAAAACTTTGGGTGACAGCGGAAGCAGTCCACTGACAACTAAATCCCTTCCTCTTGTACCCAAGCTCCTGCAAACCACACCACCAACTCCTCAGTGTCAATTTCCTCCTTAGACAGGAACGCCAATAGTCCTGCATCCATGTCACTGGCAAGTCTGACGAGTCCCCTCCTAACTGGGATTCCTCCGATGGATCCTTGAGTGTAACGCCTACTGCTGCTGGTGCTGCTGTTGTTGTTGCTGCTGGGAGTCGATTGTCATCCCAGAGGGGAAGTCGGAAGACCACTGTCCAACAGTCCTTTGCGAGGAAGATGAAATATCACAGCAGTCATCCTGCTGAAAACTCAGGTCTTGGCAGCTGTGTTGGTGTTAAACGTGTGTCCGGTATCCACCGTTAATTCACAGGGAATTAGAGAATTGCTTGAGGTACTGTGTCTCCGGTACCAAATACCATCTAGGTTCCATTTCTCTAGGCAGGCGATACCGAGAATGTACACAGACGTCAGAAAAAGAGTCACCAGTGTCCTAAAAAATGCAGTTGTACCCAATGTCCACTTAACCACAGACATGTGGACAAGTGGAGCAGGGCAGACTCAGGACTATATGACTGTGACAGCCCACTGGGTAGATGTATTGCCTCCCGCAGCAAGAACAGCAGCAGCGGCACCAGTAGCAGCATCTCGCAAACGCCAACTCGTTCCTAGGCAGGCTACGCTTTGTATCACCGCTTTCCATGAGAGGCACACAGCTGACAACCTCTTACGGAAACTGAGGAACATCATCGCAGAATGGCTTACCCCAATTGTACTCTCCTGGGGATTTGTGACATCGGACAACGCCATCAATATTGTGCGTGCATTACATGTGGGCAAATTCCAGCACGTCCCATGTTTTGCACATACATTGAATTTGGTGGTGCAGAATTTTTTTTAAACGACAGGGGCGTGCAAGAGATGCTGTCGGTGTCCCGAAGAATTGCGGGCCACTTTTGGCATTCAGCCACCGCGTGCCAATGACTGAAGCACCAGCAAACACTCCTGAACCTGCCCCGCCATCATCTGAAGCTAGAGGTGGTAACGAGGTTGAATTCAACCCTCTATATGCTTCAGAGGATGGAGGAGCAGCAAAAGGCCATTCAAGCCTATACATCTGCCTTCGATATAGGCAAAGGAGGGGGTATGCACCTGACTCAAGCGCAGTGGAGAATGATTTCAACGTTGTGCAAGGTTCTGCAACCCTTTGAACTTGCCACACATGAAGTCAGTTCAGACACTGCCAGCCTGAGCCAGGTCATTCCCCTCATCAGGCTTTTGCAGAAGCAGCTGGAGAGATTGAAGGAGTAGCTAAAATGGAGCGATTCCGCTAGGCATGTGGGACTTGTGGATGGAGCCCTTAATTTGCTTAACCAGGATTCACGGGTGGTCAATCTGTTGAAATCCGAGCACTACATTATGGTTATTGAGGTTAATAATACTATGGGATCAAAATTACCCCCAAATTCTATGATTTAAGCTGTTTTTGAGGGGTTTTTGAAAAAAAACACCCGAAGCCGACAAAAAATTTTCAGGGAGGTTTTGTTAAAACGCGTCCGAATCCAAAAAAACGGCCGCGAAACCGAATCCATAACCAAAACACAAACCCGAAAAATTTCCACTGCACATCTCTAGGAAGATAATAAGGTTACTGCATTGCTTATTCCCAATGAGTGATATTTGCACATGTTCTTGTGGGAATCAGCACACTGATTTCCCTGATATTGTGGGCAGTCTTATCTTTCAAAGATTGGGCCACAACGCTTTACTCCAACGTTTTAGTGGGCCGCATACCACATACTATTCGCATTGTATCAATGAAATCGGCTAGGTTGCCGGATCAGCCATGTAAATCCTAGCACATATTAGTTATCAGTGTCACATCTGCGCTGCAAGCTGACATCACAAAAACTGCAGCCATGAATGTTGTATTTGTACTAATTGCAGCGCAGGAGATGTCGCCAGCAAGAGGCTGCCAATCAAAGCCTTCATTGTTAGCTAACTTGCCTTCAAGTACCCCTAGAGAGGAGAAGGGGAGGTAAAGGGTTTCCCTAAAGGTGGACTCTCACAGCTAAAGTAAAAGGGAGCAAGAGTTATGGGGACACTTGTTAAAAGACGAAGTTACACTTTAATTGTGTTTTTTTTTTTTAATTGCAGATGTTCACATTTTCAAGTGATGACCCTATTTTAAAAATAGAAGGGTCAAGAGTGCAAATGTAACTTGCAGTGTTCCCGATTGTGCAACATGTGAGCGCACAGCTGGGAACGGCCACAGATCTTTCATGGTGTTTCCATGTGTATGGAAATTCACTGACATTTGCATAAATGTGAATGAGCGGAAGGACTGCAAATCTCTGTAAACCTCAACATTATTTTCTGCATCCTAGTACTAATAGAGGCTCATTTTATATGTTGCATCCAGAGACTGGAGCACTGTGGCCTCGTGGGATACAGTGTGACCAGCTACATTTCTGCCTATTTAATGTCACTCCCCATTACTGTCACAGCTCCATGCACTGGAACTGTGATTGACAGCCCGGTTTCCCAGGAGGTCCTGTGGGGAGATGACCTCGGGCCGTAGAGGAATGGGAAGCCTAAATCGTTAGAATCACACTAGCTAGGAGTGAGGGGAAATAGCTCAGAGTCTCAGCACATCTCTGGGGCTGATGGAGCAATTACATCAGATACCTCTAAATATTGGGAGAGCGCAGGCTACTCTATATGGCGGATGTCCAAGGCTCATTTCTGAGAGATGAGGAAACGCGATCTACGGGAACCTGTGATTCCCCTCTTATCGGAGCGATCTACAGACAGATGTTTGCGTCTATCTGGGAAAATGTCGGGAGAGGGGGCTGAATTCTCCAAACATGAAGCGGCTTCCTGCACTTAGGGTTTAACCCCTTCACGTCCACTGAGAACAGGTTACCCTGTTAATGCAGACATGCCCCTATCAGGGGTGGCCAGTGGCAGACTGGAGCATGAAGGGCCCACCTGGGGGATGCTGTGGTTGGGGTGAATGCTTAGGAGTGTGGCCAGCCACCATAGAGGCTTGGCTTACATTAGACATTACATGGTCGGGGACCCTTCATAAATATATACAGTACAGTATATAGTAAAAACTGCTAGTCCATACCTGATAATGTACCAGATTAATAACAGCAATGCACTCTAGAAAATACACCACAGTCCTGTACTGTATAATTAACATGTGTATAATGCAATGGTTACCAAACTTTTTTGAATCACAGCGCCCTACAGCATCAGAATTTTTTTCACGGTAATCCTAGGCCAAAAGTTTCTTATTGAGAACTTTTGAAAAAAATATTACATTAAGTAGACTGTTATTATATGTTATCCCCAGGGTCAGTTGTGTGGTGAGGGATTTACGTCTGTTTGTCCACATAATTTATGAATGGCAGCCACCAGCACTGGTTTTGCCTATTACATTGACCATTAATAATTTGAATTGGTCCTGGACCATTAATCCAAGGCTGGGTGCCTAGGCACACAGTTTGAGAACCACTGGTATAATGTATAATGAAAGTGTATAGTCTGGAACCTGATCCCTAGAGGAGGTAGTGGGCCCTCAGGCAGTGCGGTCCATCGGGACGCTACCCTGGGCAGCTGTGGGCCACTCTGATCCTGGAGGTGGCTGCAGGGAGGATCTCTGGATGACTTATGATTAGTATATAATAATTGTGTGTCACCACTCACCACTAGTAGAGGAAGAATGGAGCCATAGGCCATAACCACAGCATGTTTTCTTGGAGATTTGCGCATGCGCAGTTCAGAAATCACTGGAAACATGGCAAAGGGACCATTTTCCCAGAGACCTGCACCTGCGCATTAGACTTTGGAACAGTGGTGTAACTATAAATTAGGCACCTTCCCCCATCCAAAAAGTTTCAGCAGCCGCCCATGGTACCTGCTCGTTGTCAGGGGTTTTGCTAGTTGTCAGGGGATTCCCCCCAACCAGCTGTCGTGGGTCTTTGGTCCCGTCGCGCCTGCCCTCATTGAAAATCTCCTGCACGTTGTCAGGTGTTCTTTTCGTTATCAGGGGATTCCCCCCCCCCCCTCCCTCCCGGCACGCTGCTGCGGGTCTGCAGTCCTGTTGCACCTGCTCCCATTAAAAATGTCCCTCCCAAAGTGTCCGCCACCTCCTTTAGCATCCTTAATAACTGTATCCTCTGGGGCGGTGCCCATTTTGGGAGGGACATTTTCAATGGGGACAGGCATGCTGGAACTGCAGACAAGTATCTCCAGGTCCAGGAAATCATGTAGCAATAGCCCCTGCAAACCCCCAGCGCCCACAAGCCACCCAGCGCCTCCAAGCCACCGTGGGGTTTGCGGGGGCTATTGCTACTGGAACTGTGCGGAGAGAGGAACTAGCCCGCATGGAGGCTGCTCACTGACAACCTCTCTCTTAGGGTGTCTATGTACTAAACCTTGAAGAAAGATTAACTACTAACTAATCAGCTCCTGACTGTCATTTTTGAAATACAGCCTGTAACATGGCAGTTAGGAGCTGATAGGCTAGTACTGTATCTCTCTCCACGGCTTAGTACATCTGCCCCTAATCCAACCCTGAATAGGGGCCTTGGTCTATTGCCATATATAATATAAATGCAGCATCAACATTATCAATATTTATATTAGAGATGAGCGGGTTCGGTTCTCAGAGAACCGAACCGTACCGAACTTCACCATTCGAGTCTGGATCCTTTTCCCGCCTGACTAGGAAACCCGAATGAGGCAAAACGTTATCATCCCGCTGTCGGATTCTCGCGGGATTTGGATTCCATATAAGGAGCCACGTGTCGCGGCCATTTTCACTCCAGTCTCGGAGAGTGTAGTGAGAGGATGTGTCTCCATCCTCAGTGTCTGTGTGGGGGCGGGAAAGTGGGGTGGCGAGTCTAGTGCTGTGTTGCTCAGTCCAGTCCAGTGTAGTCAGTGTCTTATGCTGCATCAGTCCAGCCAGTCATAGTGTTGGTGTCCTCTGCTGCTATATGTCCCTAGTGCTGCTGGCTGCTGTATAAGTCCCTTGCATTTTTGCTGTGTTGTCTTGCATCAGACCAGGGGTAATGTCTTGTGCAGCATCAGTTCAGTGACCAGTCACAGTAGTGGTGTCCTCTGCTGCCATATATCCAGGGTAGCTTATAAGTCCCTTTCAGTGGTGCTGTGTTGTCCTGCATTAGACAGGGGTAGTGTCTTGTGCAGCACCAGTCTAGTGACCAGTCACAGTGGTGGTGTCCTCTGCTGCCATATGTAAGTCCAGTGCAGTGGTGTGTGTTGTCCTACATCAGTATAGCGGTAGTGTCTTGTGCTGCATCAGTCCAGTCACAGTGGTTGTGTCCTCTGCTGCCATATGTCCGTGCTGCTATATAAATCCAGTCCATTGCAGTGGTGCTGTGATGTCCTGCATCAGTCCAGTGGTGGTGTTCCTGTGCTGCTGCATAAGTCCAGTGATACTGCTGTATATGTCCAATGGTACTGCCGTATAAATCCAATGATACTGCCATATATGTCCAGTGTTGCTGCCATATAATTCCCATGATACTGGCGAATAATTCCCGTGATATTGCTGTATAATTCTCGGAATACTGGCTTATAATTCCTGTGATACAGATACTGCCATATAATTCCCGTGATACTGGCGTATAATTCCTGTGATACTGCCATATAATTCCTGTGATACTGGCGTATAATTCCTGTGATACTGGCGTATAATTCCTGTGATACTGCCATATTATTCTCAGAATACTGGCGTATAATTCCCATGATACTGGCGTACAATTCCTGTGACATTGCCATATAATTCTCAGAATACTGGCATATAATTCCTGTAATACTGCCATATAATTCCCGTGATACTGCCGTATAGTTCCAGTTATCCTGCCGTATAATTCCATATAAGTCCATATCATTCCGTATAAATCCAGTCCAGTGGTGCTGCCATATAAGTTCAGTGGTGCTGTCCTGTGCTGTATATTATTTACTCTAAATAAAGGAATTATTAATACTTAATAAAAATAATTTTTAGTGTTTGCCCTGTGAGGTGTAGGGGTACGCTCTCTTGTGCCGCATATTGTGTTATATAACTCCAGAAAAATAATGGAGAACAAAAATTTGGAGGATAAAATAGGGAAAGAGCATGAACCACTTCCTCCTAGTGCTGAAGCTGCTGCCAATAGCCATGACATAGACGATGAAATGCCATCAACATCGTCTGCCAAGGCCGATGTCCATTGTGATAGTAGAGGGCATGTAAAATCTAAAAAGCCAAAGTTCAGTAAAAAGACCCAAAAAAATAAATTTAAATGGTCTGAGGAGAAACGTAAACTTGCCAATATACCATTTACGACATGGCGTGGCAAGGAACGGCTGAGGCCCTGGCCTATGTTCATGACTAGTGGTTCAGCTTCAAATGACGATGGAAACCCTCATAACTGAGGCCTTGACATTTATGTTGGTGTTAGACGTGCGTCCGGTATCCGCCATTAGTGCAGTGGGATTTAGACAACTGATGGAGGTATTGTGTCCCCGGTACCAAATTTCATCTAGATTCCACTTCATTAGGCAGGTGATAGCGAGATTTTGCCATTTAATTCCAGTGATTTGGACGTATAATTACAGTGATTTTGCCAATTAATTCCAGTGATTTGGACGTATAATTATTAATTACAGTGATTTTGCCAATTAATTCCAGTGATTTGGACGTATAATTGCAGTGATTTTGCCAATTAATTCTAGTGATTTGGACGTATAATTATTAATTACAGTGATTTTGCCAATTAATTCCAGTGATTTGGACATATAATTACAGTGATTTTGCCAATTAATTCCAGTGATTTGGACGTATAATTATTAATTACAGTGATTTTGCCAATTAATTCCAGTGATTTGGATGTATAATTACAGTGATTTTGCCAATTAATTCCAGTGATTTGGACGTATAATTATTAATTACAGTGATCTTGCCTAATAATTACAGTGATTTGGACATATAATTACAGTGATTTTGCCAATTTATTCCAGTGATTTGAGTGTATAATTATTAATTACACTGATCTTGCTAATTAATTCCAGTGATTTGGACGTATAATTATTAATTCCAGTGATTTTTCCAATTAATTCCAGTGATTTGGATGTATAATTATTAATTCCAGTGATTTTTCAAATTAATTCCAGTGATTTGGACGTATAATTATTAATTCCAGTGATTTTGCCAATTAATTCCAGTGATTTGGACGTATAATTATTAATTCCAGTGATTTTGCCAATTAATTCCAGTGATTTGGACGTATTATTATTAATTACAGTGATCTTGACAATTAATTCCATTGATTTGGATGTATAATTCCAGTGATTTTGCCAATTAATTACAGTGATTTGGATATATAATTATTAATTACAGTGATCTTGCCAATTAATTCCAGTGATTTGGACATATAATTCCGGTGATTTTGCCAATTAATTCCAGTTGAAATTGTTTGTGTCGCTTGGCTTAGTCATACAGCTACCTCATTGCACCTCTTCGACATCTTTGCATGAGTTGCTGTTTGGGGCCTAGTTTTTGAAAAGTGCCATCCTGTCTGACACTGATGTATAAGTCCAGGGGTACTGCTGAATTAGTCCTGAGGTACTGCCATATAAGTCCACCAATTGCAGAATTTTTAAAAAATGACTGCAGCATGTTGGAGATGTTGTCAGTGGACCGAACAATTGCGGCCCACTCTCGACATTCAGCCACTGCGTGACACTACTAGATGGGCCAGGTGGTTGTGTCGCTTAGCTTAGTCATACAACAACCTCGGTGCACCTTTTTTTCTTCTTTGCATCATGTGCTGTTAGGGGCCTGTTTTTGATATCTGCCCTCCAGTCTGCCACTGCAGTGCCACTCCTAGATGGGCCAATTGGTTGTGTCGCTTGGCTTAGTCATACAGCTACCTCATTGCACCTCTTCTACATCTTTGCATGATGTGCTGTTTGGGGCCTTTTTTTAATATCTGCCCTCCTGTCTGCCACTGCAGTGCCACGCCTAGATGGGCCAATTGTTTGTGTCGCTTGGCTTAGTCATACAACTACCTCATTGCAATTCTTTTTCTTCTTTGTATGATGTGCTGTTTGGGGCCTTTTTTTTTTATATCTGCCCTCCTGTCTGCCACTGCAGTGCCACGCCTAGATGGGCCAATTGTTTGTGTCGCTTGGTTTAGTCATACAACTACTTCATTGCAATTATTTTTCTTCTTTGCATCATGTGCTGT
This sequence comes from Pseudophryne corroboree, assembly GCF_028390025.1. Lineage (NCBI taxonomy): Eukaryota > Metazoa > Chordata > Amphibia > Anura > Myobatrachidae > Pseudophryne > Pseudophryne corroboree. The sequence continues at coordinate 321,472,451 of NC_086454.1, forward strand.
TTGGGGCCTTTTTTTTTTATATCTGCCCTCCTGTCTGACACTGCAGTGCCACTCCTAGATGGGCCAGGTGTTTGTGTTGTCCACTTGTGTCGCTTAGCTAAGTCATCCAGCCACCTCGGTGCAACCTTTTGGCCTAAAAACAATATTGTGAGGTGTGAGGTGTTCTGAATAGACTGGGAATGAGTGGAAAAGATTGTTATTGAGGTTAATAATACCGTAGGAGCAAAATTACCCCCAAATTCTGTGATTTTAGCTGTTTTTATGGGTTTTTCCCCCAAAAATCATCCAGATCCAAAACCAAAACCAAAACACGAAAGGGTGTCAAAACCAAGCCAAAACCAAAACACGAAAGTGGAATTAGAACCAAAACCAAAACACAAAACACGAAAAGTGCCCGTGGCACAGCTCTAATTTATATCATCCCCAACAAACACATTTTCATATCTATTATTAATGTTACTATTTATAAAAGCTGTGAAAATAAGAAGAGACCGTCTGATTTGTTTAACGCACATTGGTGCTACATTATCCCGCCATGACACAGGCTCGGAGTGACTCTCGGTTCATTAATGCCACAAGGTCACACACAGGTGGCCACATCCGCAGGAGACTGAGTGCTGCAGTCAGATGGAGCCGGACTGGCAGTAACCTTTGCCCAGTATTAGCTCATGGATGAAACCGTCCAGTTTTCCAAAGTCTGAGCCGGCCAAACCCAGGAGACTGTTTGGCCAAGAAATTGACCTCTCACCCTTCCACTAATCGGCTATTGGAACAGGCGGCTGCAGCTAGGAGTCAGGACACAAACCTGGAAAGGAGATATTCTGCTCTGCCGCACAGTTACGCTGTGCAGTGCTCCTTGTAAAGGACTTTATTTACAATATGTGCATAAACTTCAATGTATATGTCCATGGTTTGTTTTATACATGGGTCGCCTAGGACTTAATGCTCCCTGACATTATTTAGGCTGTGAGCTACTTGGGCAGCGATTTACAGTGTCTGCTGTACAGACTGGTAGAGGCATGTTAGGAACAGACACAGTGTCACGCTGGGGATTATGTGAAGAGCTGGTATGTCTGTATTCACATGGCACATAGATGATTTATCTTCCAGGTACTTCATGAAGCCATCTATAGATTTGTACCATCTAGAACAGTGATGGGCCGCAGGTGCCCCCCCCCCTCCCCCGAGCCCTCCCGTATCGCCCCAGCTAATTCCTGCTCTGCTGTCACGAGTCTCTTATAGCGTGTAACACTCGTATTAATTGCCTGCTGATAGGTGTCTCTTTCATTAATGTATTGTTTTACCTTAGGGCCTAATTCAGGGGTGTAGTATGGTATGCCGGCGGTCGGGCTCCCGGCGACCAGCATACCGGCGCCGGGAGCCCGACCGCCGGCTTACCGACAGTGTGGCGAGCGCAAATGAGCCCCTTGCGGGCACGGTGGCTCGCTACGCGCGCCACACTATTTTATTCTCCCTCCAGGGGGGTCGTGGACCCCCACGAGGGAGAATAAGTGTCGGTATGCCGGCTGTCGGGATTCCGGCGCCGATATACTGTGCGCCGTGATCCCGACAGCCGGCATACTGAAGACCACCCCTAATTCAGACCTGACCACAGCAGGAACATTTTTCTCTAATGGGCAAAACCATGGGGGTCATTCCGAGTTGATCGCTCGCTGCCGTTTTTTGCAGCATAGCGATCAGGCTAAAAACCGGCTGTTCTGCGCATGCGTATGGGCCGCAGGGCGCACGCGCCAAGTAATTTCACACAAAACTTTGCAATTTTACACAGGGGCAAGCGACGTTTTTCAGTCGCACTGCTGATCGGTGAATGATTGACAGGAAGTGGATGTTTCTGGGTGGTAACTGGCCGTTTTCAGGGAGTGTGCTAAAAAATGCAGGCGTGTCATGCTAAAATGCAGGAGTGGCTGGAGAAACGGGGGAGTGGCTGGGAAAACAGGGGAGTGGCTGGGCGAGCGCAGGGCGTGTTTGTGACGTCAAAGCAGGAACTAAGCGGACTGAGGTGATCGCAATCTGTGAATAGGTCTGGAGCTACTCAGAAACTGCAAATAATTATTTATTCGTAATTCTGCTAATCTTTCGTTCGCTATTCTGCTAAGCTAAGATACACTCCCAGAGGGCGGCGGCTTAGCGTGTGCAATGCTGCTAAAAGCAGCTAGCGAGCGAACAACTCGGAATGAGGGCCCATGTGCACTGTAGGTGGGGCAGATGTAACATGTGCAGAGAGAGTTAGATTTGGGTGGGTTATTTTGTTTCTGTGCAGGGTAAATACTGGCTGCTTTATTTTTACACTGCAATTTAGATTTCAGTTTGAACACACCCCACCCAAATCTAACTCTCTCTCTCTGCACATGTTACATCTGCCCCCCTGCAGTGCACATGGTTTTGCCCATTAGAGAAAAATTTTGCTGCTGCGATCAGCTCTGAATTAGGGCCCTCATTCCGAGTTGATTGCTTGCTGCCAATTTTCGCAACGCAGCGATCAGGTAAAAAAACGGCAAAACTGTGCATGCGTATGGGCCGCAGTGCGCACGCGCAAAGTACTTTCACACAAAACTTTGTATTTTACACAAGCTCGAACAACGCTTTTCAGTCGCTCGAGTGTTCGTTGTTTGATTGACAAGAAGTGGGTGTTTCTGAGCGGCAGCTCAGTGTTTTCAGGGAGTGTGCTAAAAAATGCAGGCGGGCCAGGTAAAAACGCAGGAGTGGCTGGAGAAACGGGGGAGTGGGTGGCCGAACGAAGGGCGTGTTAGAGACGTCAAACCAGGAACTAAACAGACTGAACTGATCGCAAGGTAGGAGTAGGTCTGCAGCTACTCAGAAACTTCTTTAAATATATTTGCCGTCGTCCTGCGATCCTTTCGTTCGCACTTCTGCTAAGCTAAGATACACTCCCAGAGGGCGGCGGCCTAGCGTTTGCACTGCTGCTATAAGCAGCTAGCGAGCGATCAACTCAGAATGAGGGCCTAGGCCCTTAATACTGAGATTAAGGGTCAATGCTGTCTATTAGTCACCATGAACATCACAGATCCTCTACATTATGTATACGGGTCAGTCACAGATTTTGAGCTGCCTGACCTCTGGTCAACCACTCGTAACAATAGACAAGTATGCTCTGTACCTTGACAGCCCCCTTTCTCATAAAGCGGGCTACATTACCTGTACTCAGACACCTCTGGGTTTATGCTCAAGTTAGAGTGCGTAATTGACACGTGATTCAGTGTACCGACCTAGCGTAAGGCAGACGTAAAACAGTGCTCACCCAAGTTACTGGGGGCAAATTTATTAAGCTCGGTGAAGTGATAAAGTGGAAGGTGATGAAGGACCAGCCAATCAGATCCTAACTTCCATGTCACAGGCTGGGTTTGAAAAATGACAGTCAGGAGCTAACTGGCTGGTCTTTTATCACCTTCCACTTTATCACTTCACCAGGGTTAATAAATCTGCCCCAGTATGCTCTGCGCCACAGAATCGTAAGTCTGTTCTACACTCACGGGCCTGCACGTCTGTCCTTCTGTTACACATACATGTGTGACGGACAGACTCACTAGCTGCTATAATGGTCATTTACAAGGCGCACACATAATGTGGAGTGTGGATACCCTTTCAACTATCTGCCTAGGGAGTATAAACAGCTCAGGCCCTGTTGTAAGGTCACAGACACAGAAGGAAAGGTCACTATCCAGGGACTTAGGCATTAGTGATTACTTTACTTTTACAGACCGCAAGGACGGGTTCCACGATCAGCGGCTATAGAATATTATAATTATTAGGTCTATTAACCCCTAATCACGTTTCAGAATTAACCTAATTAAAAAAAAAATTAATAAAAGTGAAAGCTATTTTCAAGCTTTGGAAACTCTCTTACACTGGAGTGCAAAGATACTTTTGTAGAACATCTAATAATGCACAATTATTATTACACAGATATATATTTATATATCAAAGCACATTGCACAAAATGGTCTTCTAACGTCGGCACTACCCACAGCAATACATTGATCAGTGGTGGTCATTCCGAGTTGATCGCTAGCTGCATTCGTTCGTTGGCCCTCATTCCGAGTTGTTCGCTCGCTAGCTGCTTTTAGCAGCATTGCTCACGCTAAGCCGCCGCCTACTGGGAGTGAATCTTAGCTTTGCAGAATTGCGAACGAAAGATTCGCATAATTGCAAATAGAAATTTATTTGCAGTTTCTGAGTAGCTCGGGACTTACTCTGCCACTGCGATCAGTTCAGTCAGTTTCGTTCCTGGTTTGACGTCACAAACACACCCAGCATTCGCCCAGACACTCCCCCGTTTCTCCAGCCACTCCCGCGTTTTTCACAGAAACGGCAGCATTTTTCCGCACACACCCATAAAACGTCCAGTTTCCGCCCAGAAACACCCACTTCCTGTCAATCACACTCCGATGAAAAATCCTCGTTATGCCGTGAGTAAAATACCTAACTTTTGTGTAAAATAACTAAGCGCATGCGCTCTGCGAACCTTGCGCATGCGCAGTAAGTGACTGATCGCAATATAGCGAAACTCGGCAACGAGCAAACAACTCTGAATGAGGGCCCTTGTGCAGCGATGAGGCAAAAAAACGGCACTTCTGCGCATGCGTATGCGGCGCAATGCGCGCAACGTACTTTTATAACGGCCGATGTAGTTTCACACAGGGTCTAGCGAAGCTTTTCACAGTCGCACTGCTGAGCTGACCGCAGAGTGATTGATATGAAGTGAGCGTTTCTGAGTGTCAACTGACCGTTTTCAGGGAGTGTTCGAAAAAACGCAGGCGTGCCAGGAAAAATGCAGGCGTGGCTGGGCGAACGCAGGGCGTGTTTGTGACGTCAGAACAGGAACTGAATAGTCTGAAGTGATCGCAAGCGCTGAGTAGGTTTTGAGCTACTCTAAAACTGCACAAAAAAACTTTGTAGCCGCTCTGCGATCCTTTCGTTCGCACTTCTGCTAAGCTAAAATACACTCCCAGTGGGCGGCGGCATAGCGTTTGCACGGCTGATAAAAACAGCTAGCGAGCGAACAACTCGGAATGACCACCAGTATACGTCCAGGCAGCATAGAAATGAATTGTATTATAATAATAATAATAATAATAATAATATACTTTATTTGTCATTAACAAAATCGACAACGAAAATGTCAATGAAAATGCAATAAGAGTCTCACAAAGCCATAAAAATAACAGTAACATTTTGCCACATTTTGGAAACATTTGCACACAACCTACTGATCATTTAACAGCCGGATAGCAGTTGGAAAAAAGCTATTTAACATGCGGTTTGAATGAGCGCGGATACTCCTGAACTGTTTTAAAGATGGCAATCTTTCAAAGATCAAACAATTTGGATCACTCTCATCAGTAAATATAGGCCCTCATTCCGAGTTGATCGCTCGCAAGGCGAATTTAGCAGAGTTGCTCACGCTAAGCCTACGCCTACTGGGAGTGTATCTTAGCTTCTTAAAATTGCGACCGATGTATTCGCAATATTGCGATTACAAACTACTTAGCAGTTTCAGAGTAGCTTCAGACTTACTCGGCATCTGCGTTCAGTTCAGTGCTTGTCGTTCCTGGTTTGACGTCATAAACACACCCAGCGTTCGCCCAGACACTCCCCCGTTTCTCCGGCCACTCCTGCGTTTTTTCCGGAAACGGTAGCGTTTTTATCCACACGCCCCGAAAACGCTGTGTTTCCGCCCAGTAACACCCATTTCCTGTCAATCACACTACGTTCGCCAGAGCGAAGAAAAAGCCGTGAGTAAAAATACTATTTTCATTGTAAAATTACTTGGCGCAGTCGCAGTGCGAATATTGCGCATGCGTACTAAGCGGAATTTCACTGCGATGCGAAGAAAATTACCGAGCGATCAACTCGGAATGAGGGCCATAGTCTTTCATACTTGGCAGAGGCACCCCAATGGTCCTACTGGCAGTTTTAACCACCCTCTCAAAAGCTATTCGTTCCGCTGCAGTGCAATTTCCAAACCACACTATCATCCCATACGTTAAAACGCTCTCTACGATACTATGATAAAACCTAACCAAAGTGCTTGTGCTTAAGCAAACAGCTCTAAGCCTCCTCAAAAAGAAAAGGCGTTGCTGCGCCTTTTTAATCAAAAAGAAACTGTTCACAGACCAAGTTAGGTCATTTGTAATATATGTACCTAAAAATTTAAAAGAGACCACCTCCTCAATCGGCTTTCCATCCAAAAACACAGGAAATAATGGTCTATTACAACCCCGCCTAAAATCAACAACCATCTCCTTTGTTTTGGACGTATTTAAAACCAAACAGTTTACTTTACTCCATTCCAGTAAGCGTAAAATTTCGGATCTATAAGATGACTCATCGTTACCACTTATCAAGCCGACAACCGCCGTGTCGTCTGCAAATTTCACTACTTTGACGGAATCAGAAGTTGAAAAACAATCATACGTAAATAGAGAATATAGTAACGGGCTCAAGACGCACCCTTGTGGGACCCCCGTACTTATACAGATCTCACTAGACATAAATTTACCAAGCCTGACTACTTGCGGCCTTGCTGTCAAAAAATTTAAAATCCAATTGCACGTGAACCCGTTTACACCTAGGTTAAAAAGCTTAGAGACCAATGATGTTGGTACAATAGTATTAAACGTGGAACTAAAATCCACAAATAAAATTCTCACATAAGTCCCTTTCTTCTCTAAGTGGGTCTGTGCCTGATGTAAAACAGTCAGGGCTGCGTCCTCTGTAGACCTATTCTGCCGATACGCAAATTGAAAAGGATCAAAGTTCGCAGGAAAGTGGGATCTAATATGTTTTAACATCAGCCGTTCGAAACATTTCATAACTAATGATGTTAGCGCAATGGGCCGATAATCATCTAAACACTTTGGTACACCCTTTTTGGGTATAGGGATAATTTCTGTATACTTAAAACACTTGGGTATTTTACAGACCTGCAAAGAGATATTAAATATTACTGTAAAAATCCCAGCTAATTCATTACAACATTTCCTAAGAACTTTTCCATGAATCCCATCTGGGCCAGCGGATTTGCCCGTACTAACACCTCTGAGACACTTCAGCACCTCTTGCTCATCCAAGACTAACGAGGCCTCACCAGGTCTAATCCCAACCGCTTCAACACTAGAGATGTGCACTTGAAATTTTTCGGGTTTTGTGTTTTGGTTTTGGGTTCGGTTCCGCGGCCGTGTTTTGGGTTCGACCGCGTTTTGGCAAAACCTCACCGAATTTTTTTTGTCGGATTCGGGTGTGTTTTGGATTCGGGTGTTTTTTTTTTAAAAAACACTAAAAAACAGCTTAAATCATAGAATTTGGGGGTCATTTTGATCCCAAAGTATTATTAACCTCAAAAACCATAATTTCCACTCATTTTCAGTCTATTCTGAATACCTCACACCTCACAATATTATTTTTAGTCCTAAAATTTGCACCTAGGTCGCTGGATGACTAAGCTAAGCGACCCTAGTTGCCGACACAAACACCGTGCCCATCTAGGAGTGGCACTGCAGTGTCACGCAGGATGGCCCTTCCAAAAAACCCTCCCCAAACAGCACATGACGCAAAGAAAAAAAGAGGCGCAATGAGGTAGCTGTGTGAGTAAGATAAGCGACCCTAGTGGCCGACACAAACACCGGGCCCATCTAGGAGTGGCACTGCAGTGTCACGCAGGATGGCCCTTCCAAAAAACCCTCCCCAAACAGCACATGACGCAAAGAAAAAAAGAGGCGCAATGAGGTAGCTGTGTGAGTAAGATAAGCGACCCTAGTGGCCGACACAAACACCGTGCCCATCTAGGAGTGGCACTGCAGTGTCACGCAGGATGGCCCTTCCAAAAAACCCTCCCCAAACAGCACATGACGCAAAGAAAAAAAGAGGCGCAATGAGGTAGCTGTGTGAGTAAGATAAGCGACCCTAGTGGCCGACACAAACACCGGGCCCATCTAGGAGTGGCACTGCAGTGTCACGCAGGATGGCCCTTCCAAAAAACCCTCCCCAAACAGCACATGACGCAAAGAAAAAAAGAGGCGCAATGAGGTAGCTGTGTGAGTAAGATAAGCGACCCTAGTGGCCGACACAAACACCGGGCCCATCTAGGAGTGGCACTGCAGTGTCACGCAGGATGGCCCTTCCAAAAAACATTCCACAAACAGCACATGACGCAAAGAAAAATTAAAGAAAAAAGAGGTGCAAGATGGAATTGTCCTTGGGCCCTCCCACCCACCCTTATGTTGTATAAACAGGACATGCACACTTTAACCAACCCATCATTTCAGTGACAGGGTCTGCCACACGACTGTGACTGAAATGACGGGTTGGTTTGGACCCCCACCAAAAAAGAAGCAATTAATCTCTCCTTGCACAAACTGGCTCTACAGAGGCAAGATGTCCACCTCATCATCATCCTCCGATATATCACCGTGTACATCCCCCTCCTCACAGATTATCAATTCGTCCCCACTGGAAGCCACCATCTCAGCTCCCTGTGTACTTTGTGGAGGCAATTGCTGCTGGTCAATGTCTCCACGGAGGAATTGATTATAATTCATTTTAATGAACATCATCTTCTCCACATTTTCTGGATGTAACCTCGTACGCCGATTGCTGACAAGGTGAGCGGCGGCACTAAACACTCTTTCGGAGTACACACTTGTGGGAGGGCAACTTAGGTAGAATAAAGCCAGTTTGTGCAAGGGCCTCCAAATTGCCTCTTTTTCCTGCCAGTATAAGTACGGACTGTGTGACGTGCCTACTTGGATGCGGTCACTCATATAATCCTCCACCATTCTTTCAATGGTGAGAGAATCATATGCAGTGACAGTAGACGACATGTCCGTAATCGTTGTCAGGTCCTTCAGTCCGGACCAGATGTCAGCATCAGCAGTCGCTCCAGACTGCCCTGCATCACCGCCAGCGGGTGGGCTCGGAATTCTGAGCCTTTTCCTCGCACCCCCAGTTGCGGGAGAATGTGAAGGAGGAGATGTTGACAGGTCGCGTTCCGCTTGACTTGACAATTTTCTCACCAGCAGGTCTTTCAACCCCAGCAGACTTGTGTCTGCCGGAAAGAGAGATCCAAGGTAGGCTTTAAATCTAGGATCGAGCATGGTGGCCAAAATGTAGTGCTCTGATTTCAACAGATTGACCACCCGTGAATCCTTGTTAAGCGAATTAAGGGCTCCAAGTCCCACATGCCTAGCGGAATCGCTCCGTGTTAGCTCCTCCTTCAATGTCTCCAGCTTCTTCTGCAAAAGCCTGATGAGGGGAATGACCTGACTCAGGCTGGCAGTGTCTGAACTGACTTCACGTATGGCAAGTTCAAAGGGCATCAGAACCTTGCACAACGTTGAAATCATTCTCCACTGCGCTTGAGACAGGTGCATTCCACCTCCTATATCGTGCTCAATTGTATAGGCTTGAATGGCCTTTTGCTGCTCCTCCAACCTCTGAAGCATATAGAGGGTTGAATTCCACCTCGTTACCACTTCTTGCTTCAGATGATGGCAGGGCAGGTTCAGTAGTTTTTGGTGGTGCTCCAGTCTTCTGTACGTGGTGCCTGTACGCCGAAAGTGTCCCGCAATTCTTCTGGCCACCGACAGCATCTCTTGCACGCCCCTGTCGTTTTTTAAAAAATTCTGCACCACCAAATTCAAGGTATGTGCAAAACATGGGACGTGCTGGAATTTGCCCATATTTAATGCACACACAATATTGCTGGTGTTGTCCGATGCCACAAATCCACAGGAGAGTCCAATTGGGGTAAGCCATTCCGCGATGATCTTCCTCAGTTGCCGTAAGAGGTTTTCAGCTGTGTGCGTATTCTGGAAAGCGGTGATACAAAGCGTAGCCTGCCTAGGAAAGAGTTGGCGTTTGCGAGATGCTGCTACTGGTGCCGCCGCTGCTGTTCTTGCGGCGGGAGTCCATACATCTACCCAGTGGGCTGTCACAGTCATATAGTCCTGACCCTGCCCTGCTCCACTTGTCCACATGTCCGTGGTTAAGTGGACATTGGGTACAACTGCATTTTTTAGGACACTGGTGAGTCTTTTTCTGACGTCCGTGTACATTCTCGGTATCGCCTGCCTAGAGAAGTGGAACCTAGATGGTATTTGGTAACGGGGGCACACTGCCTCAATAAATTGTCTAGTTCCCTGTGAACTAACGGCGGATACCGGACGCACGTCTAACACCAACATAGTTGTCAAGGCCTCAGTTATCCGCTTTGCAGCAGGATGACTGCTGTGATATTTCATCTTCCTCGCAAAGGACTGTTGGACAGTCAATTGCTTACTGGAAGTAGTACAAGTGGGCTTACGACTTCCCCTCTGGGATGACGATCGACTCCCAGCAGCAACAACAGCAGCGCCAGCAGCAGTAGGCATTACACTCAAGGATGCATCGGAGGAATCCCAGGCAGGAGAGGACTCGTCAGAATTGCCAGTGACATGGCCTGCAGGACTATTGGCATTCCTGGGGAAGGAGGAAATTGACACTGAGGGAGTTGGTGGGGTGGTTTGCGTGAGCTTGGTTACAAGAGGAAGGGATTTACTGGTCAGTGGACTGCTTCCGCTGTCACCCAAAGTTTTTGAACTTGTCACTGACTTATTATGAATGCGCTGCAGGTGACGTATAAGGGAGGATGTTCCGAGGTGGTTAACGTCCTTACCCCTACTTATTACAGCTTGACAAAGGCAACACACGGCTTGACAAATGTTGTCCGCATTTCTGGTGAAATACTTCCACACCGAAGAGCTGATTTTTTTGGTATTTTCACCAGGCATGTCAATGGCCCTATTCCTCCCACGGACAACAGGTGTCTCCCCGGGTGCCTGACTTAAACAAACCACCTCACCATCAGAATCCTCCTGGTCAATTTCCTCCCCAGCGCCAGCAACACCCATATCCTCCTCATCCTGGTGTACTTCAACACTGACATCTTCAATCTGACTATCAGGAACTGGACTGCGGGTGCTCCTTCCAGCACTTGCAGGGGGCGTGCAAATGGTGGAAGGCGCATGCTCTTCACGTCCAGTGTTGGGAAGGTCAGGCATCGCAACCGACACAATTGGACTCTCCTTGTGGATTTGGGATTTCGAAGAACGCACAGTTCTTTGCGGTGCCTTTGCCAGCTTGAGTCTTTTCAGCTTTCTAGCGAGAGGCTGAGTGCTTCCATCCTCATGTGAAGCTGAACCACTAGCCATGAACATAGGCCAGGGCCTCAGCCGTTCCTTGCCACTCCGTGTGGTAAATGGCATATTGGCAAGTTTACGCTTCTCCTCCGACAATTTTATTTTAGGTTTTGGAGTCCTTTTTTTACTGATATTTGGTGTTTTGGATTTGACATGCTCTGTACTATGACATTGGGCATCGGCCTTGGCAGACGACGTTGCTGGCATTTCATCGTCTCGGCCATGACTAGTGGCAGCAGCTTCAGCACGAGGTGGAAGTGGATCTTGATCTTTCCCTAATTTTGGAACCTCAACATTTTTGTTCTCCATATTTTAATAGGCACAACTAAAAGGCACCTCAGGTAAACAATGGAGATGGATGGATACTAGTATACTTATGGATGGACTGCCGAGTGCCGACACAGAGGTAGCTACAGCCGTGGACTAACGTACTGTGTCTGCTGCTAATATAGACTGGATGATTGATAATGAGATGAAATCAATATATATATGTATGTATATATAATATCACTAGTACTGCAGCCGGACAGGTAGATAATATATTTATTAGGTAATGATGACTGATGACGGACCTGCTGGACACTGTCAGCTCAGCAGCACCGCAGACTGCTACAGTAAGCTACTATACTATAGTAGTATGTACAAAGAAGAAAGAAAAAAAAAACCACGGGTAGGTGGTATACAATTATGGATGGACTGCCGAGTGCCGACACAGAGGTAGCTACAGCCGTGGACTACCGTACTGTGTCTGCTGCTAATATAGACTGGATGATAATGAGATGAAATCAATATATATATATGTATGTATATATAATATCACTAGTACTGCAGCCGGACAGGTAGATAATATATTTATTAGGTAATGATGACTGATGACGGACCTGCTGGACACTGTCAGCTCAGCAGCACCGCAGACTGCTACAGTAAGCTACTATACTATAGTAGTATGTACAAAGAAGAAAGAAAAAAAAAACCACGGGTAGGTGGTATACAATTATGGATGGACTGCCGAGTGCCGACACAGAGGTAGCTACAGCCGTGGACTAACGTACTGTGTCTGCTGCTAATATAGACTGGATGATTGATAATGAGATGAAATCAATATATATATGTATGTATATATAATATCACTAGTACTGCAGCCGGACAGGTAGATAATATATTTATTAGGTAATGATGACTGATGACGGACCTGCTGGACACTGTCAGCTCAGCAGCACCGCAGACTGCTACAGTAAGCTACTATACTCTATAGTAGTATGTACAAAGAAGAAAGAAAAAAAAAACCACGGGTAGGTGGTATACAATTATGGATGGACTGCCGAGTGCCGACACAGAGGTAGCTACAGCCGTGGACTAACGTACTGTGTCTGCTGCTAATATAGACTGGATGATTGATAATGAGATGAAATCAATATATATATGTATGTATATATAATATCACTAGTACTGCAGCCGGACAGGTAGATAATATATTTATTAGGTAATGATGACTGATGACGGACCTTCTGGACACTGTCAGCTCAGCAGCACCGCAGACTGCTACAGTAAGCTACTATACTATAGTAGTATGTACAAAGAAGAAAGAAAAAAAAAACCACGGGTAGGTGGTATACAATTATGGATGGACTGCCGAGTGCCGACACAGAGGTAGCTACAGCCGTGGACTAACGTACTGTGTCTGCTGCTAATATAGACTGGATGATTGATAATGATATGAAATCAATATATATATGTATGTATATATAATATCACTAGTACTGCAGCCGGACAGGTAGATAATATATTTATTAGGTAATGATGACTGATGACGGACCTGCTGGACACTGTCAGCTCAGCAGCACCGCAGACTGCTACAGTAAGCTACTATACTATAGTAGTATGTACAAAGAAGAAAGAAAAAAAAAAACCACGGGTAGGTGGTATACAATTATGGATGGACTGCCGAGTGACGACACAGAGGTAGCTACAGCCGTGGACTAACGTACTGTGTCTGCTGCTAATATAGACTGGATGATTGATAATGAGATGAAATCAATATATATATATGTATGTATATATAATATCACTAGTACTGCAGCCGGACAGGTAGATAATATATTTATTAGGTAATGATGACTGATGACGGACCTGCTGGACACTGTCAGCTCAGCAGCACCGCAGACTGCTACAGTAAGCTACTATACTATAGTAGTATGTACAAAGAAGAAAAAAAAAGAAAACCACGGGTAGGTGGTATACAATTATGGATGGACTGCCGAGTGCCGACACAGAGGTAGCTACAGCCGTGGACTAACGTACTGTGTCTGCTGCTAATATAGACTGGATGATTGATAATGAGATGAAATCAATATATATATGTATGTATATATAATATCACTAGTACTGCAGCCGGACAGGTAGATAATATATTTATTAGGTAATGATGACTGATGACGGACCTGCTGGACACTGTCAGCTCAGCAGCACCGCAGACTGCTACAGTAAGCTACTATACTATAGTAGTATGTACAAAGAAGAAAGAAAAAAAAAAAAACCACGGGTAGGTGGTATACAATTATGGATGGACTGCCGAGTGCCGACACAGAGGTAGCTACAGCCGTGGACTAACGTACTGTGTCTGCTGCTAATATAGACTGGATGATTGATAATGAGATGAAATCAATATATATATGTATGTATATATAATATCACTAGTACTGCAGCCGGACAGGTAGATAATATATTTATTAGGTAATGATGACTGATGACGGACCTGCTGGACACTGTCAGCTCAGCAGCACCGCAGACTGCTACAGTAAGCTACTATACTCTATAGTAGTATGTACAAAGAAGAAAGAAAAGAAAAAAACACGGGTAGGTGGTATACAATTATGGATGGACTGCCGAGTGCCGACACAGAGGTAGCTACAGCCGTGGACTAACGTACTGTGTCTGCTGCTAATATAGAGTCTAGACTGGATGATAAATTATTGATAATGAGATGAAATCAATATAATATCACTAGTACTGCAGCCGGACAGGTACTATATATATTTATTATGTAATGACTGATGACGGACCTGCTGGACACTGTCAGGTCAGCACAGCACCGCAGACTGCTACAGTAAGCTACTATAGTAGTATGTATAAAGAAGAATGAAAAAAAAAAAAACCACGGGTAGGTGGTATACAATATTATATATATATATATATATATTATATACAATTATATATATATATATATATATATATATATATATATATATTAAACTGGTGGTGATTGATTATTAAACTGGTGGTCACTTCAGGTCACGTTGCAACTTGCAACTAGTACTCCGAGGCCTAAGCAGACAATCACAAAATATATTATTATACTGGTGGTCAGTGTGGTCACAACAATGGCAGTGTGGCACTGACTCTGGCAGCAAAAGTGCGCACTGTACGTTATATGTACTCCTGAGTCCTGCTCTCAGACTCTAACTGCTCCCCACTGTCAGTGTCTCCCCCACAAGTCAGATAATACACTTACAGTCACACTATCTAATCTATAAATATCACTTCAGCAAGTAGTATAGTAGTATACAGTATAGTAGTACTCCTCCTAATAATGCTCCCCAAAATACTGTGTCTCTCTCTTCTCTAAACGGAGAGGACGCCAGCCACGTCCTCTCCCTATGACTCTCAATGCACGTGTGAAAATGGCGGCGACGCGCGGCTCCTTATATAGAATCCGAGTCTCGCGATAGAATCCGAGCCTCGCGAGAATCCGACAGCGTGATGATGACGTTCGGGCGCGCTCGGGTTAGCCGAGCAAGGCGGGAAGATCCGAGTCGCTCGGACCCGTGTAAAAAAACATGAAGTTCGGGCGGGTTCGGTTTCCGAGGAACCGAACCCGCTCATCTCTATTCAACACTAGTATGGTTTTCTTTGTACGATAAAATGTTTGATTTATTTTCTATTTTTCTTCTTGTGGCTCTGTTCTTACCAGTAATGAAAACTGTTCCACAAAATATTCACAGCGTTGCACTTTTGGGGTCTGATTCTGAGTCACCTCCAATCTGCACGCAATGCAAGCAACTTTTTGCAATTGTACATGCATACATCCCAACCGTCCCAGTTTTAGAGGGAAAGTCCCACTCTACGAGGACTGTACCACGGGGTCGGGAGGTTGGGGAACGCGCTGTTAGCTATGCAGACTGAGCAGCGGCGCCGGCGAAGGTGGTGAATGGGTGCTGAGCGGTGTCCACTCAGTGCACAGGGGAGGCTGGGGGAAGGAGTGCTGGGCTTGCCCCCACCATGCAGCAAAAACGGGGTTTGATATGAGGGCACGCCTCCAACACATTGTCATTGAGGTGTGTGGCCTAACAAGACTGAAGTCACACCCCCTTTTCAGCAAAGGCACTGTGGGGCCTATTTACTAAGTCTTTGTGAGAGATAAAATACCAGCCAATCAGCTACTAGCTACAATGTTACAGGCTGGGTTTGAAATATTACGGTTAGAAGTTGGTTGGTTGGTTGGTTGGTTGGTTGGTACTTTATCTCCATCCATTTTATCTCTCTCCAAAGATTAGTAAATAGGCCTCTGTATCAGAAATGTCTTGGATAACGGTTGGGTGTTTCTGGGTGGTGACTGGGAGGTGGCTAGAGATGCAAACACGAATGGTTCAGTCAGTAGACGTGTTATGGTAGTGTTGTGGGCGTATCAGAGAAAGTGGTTGCATACACAGGGCCTGGATCAGAGATGTACGCGATCCAATGGTTACAGGATCTGTACTGAGCATGTGGAGGTCTTGCACTGTGAGATCGCTCGCAATATCCTCACAGCCGCAGCTTAATTGACATGCGGTGGTGACGGGTAGGGATGGCGGAGTTACAAAATGGGGGCATGTCGCCCTCGTTTTGTAGGCGTGCCAAGGCCAGGTTCTCAATCTTCCAATGCAGATTTCCTGATTCTGCCAACACGAATTCCCCGGCCATGCTTAGTAACACGAGGAATACTCAGATGGCCGATGTTCATGCAAGTGATCCAATGTGGTGTCTTTGGATGCAGCAGAAGCCGGAGGGAGGCGTCTATTTACACAAGGCGCCCCCTGCTGTACATATTTGTAGAGACGCAGCTGCAGTGCGAGCCGCGCCCACCTCTTAATCAAGCCTAGAGAAGCTAGAGTGCTCCCATAGGAGGCCATAGGAGGACAGAGAAGAGAACCTGCACTTTCCATAGGGCTGGTGTATGTTTCAATGGTGTGACTGATGGCGGTGTATATGGAAGCACCAGGCTGTATTACAACGTGCGCGGATACTGACAGTGGGCGTCTCAGTTCTTGCACATTCAGCCGCATGGCTTTCCCTGAGGGGAGGAGCTTGTAGTGGCATTTGTATAGTCACAGACTGGCATCCGCCAATAGCTGGCTCTGCGTGCACTCCCCCTCTGCCCACCTCTGGACCACGCCCTCAGGAACATGATTCTGCAGATTTTCAGTTTGCCGGCAGCATTTGGGGGTTTATTTACTAAGCCTTGGTTGGAGATAAAGTGGGACGGAGAAATAGTAGCAGATAATCAGCTCCTAACTGCCATGTCACAGGCTGGGTTTAAAAAAATGACCGTTAGGAGCTGGTTGGCTGGTGCATTACCTCCGTCCACTTTATCTCCATCCAAGGATTAGTAAATAGACCCCTTAGTCTTAACTCTCCAGTCTTTTACTAACTGCATGACACAATGACCTGAGCGCAATCACCTGTACTTCACACAACTCAATCTGCTCAAAGTTATGTCTTAACTAAATTTATTCCTAGTCTTTGCCAAACACCTAGTTTTCCTAGTAATAGTAGTGTACAGTAACCGTTTTAGGGAATATTCACTCAACAACTCTCTGATCTCATATATGAGAAACAAATTGTGAAAACGCGTACACAAAATCATCACATAGGCCTGAGCAACTAAGGATGCACCTGTAATGACCATTATCGTAAGTGTGTATTTGCACCTGCCCTCGGGACCCATCAGAGGATACAGGACAGGCATGTATAAAAGTGCCGGTGTGCCGGAATGCACCTGGCTGCAATTACACCTTACTGTAGTCGGCTTACTTCAGTCCGTCCCTTCCTTTTCTCATCTTATCTCACCAGATGCAAATGGTCCCAAGTGTCAGATCACGCACATCTTGCTGAGCGCAATGTATGTGGGGGGTCATTCCGACCCGATCGCTCGCTGCAGTTTGTTGCAGTGCAGCGATCGGGTTGGAACTGCGCATGCGCCAGTGCATGGCAGTCGTCGCTGCCTAGTGATCGCCTCTGAGACAGAGGCGGTCGCTGGGCGGGAGGGGGCTGAACGGCGGCGTTAAGCCGCCATTTAGAAGGCGTGGTCCAGCCAACGCAGGCGTGGCCGGACCGTTGGAGGGGCGGGCCGCGGCGGCTGCATGACGTCTCACTCAGCCACTGCGGACAGCAGCAGCGACAAACAACTCCCGGCCAGCCGCAGGTGCTGCGCTGGCCGGGAGTTACTCCTCAAATACAAAAGCATCGCCGATGTGCGATGCTTTTGTATTTGTGCGGGGGGGGGGGGGGGGCGTCGGCACTGACATGTCAGGGAAGATGATCGTAGCTGTGCTAAATTTAGCACAGCTACGATCAACTCGGAATGACCCCCCCTGGTCTCTTTTCTGGGCACTGTAGGAATGTATTTGCGGATTTTAAATTATGCCAGCTGGCGTAAATTTAAATCCCACCGTGCCTAGGGTAGACTCAATTTCAGAGGCTACTGTAGACAATTGGGGATGATTTAAATGACTGTCTTGTTACTTCTAGTTCTAAATGTAGATTATCAGATTATCATTCTATTGTATTTATATGCCTAATTATCAGGATTATTTTCTATCCTACTAATTTGCATAAAATACCACTGGCATTAGGAAGCCAATAATGGCAGAGACAATGGGAGATAATATGTAAATAATTAAAAAACAACAACTAGTAATAAAACAATAATTATATTTAGAACACTACGACACCATCCACAGACCAATTACTTCTTCACCTGGTCGGCAACGTTAATGATCTACGTGCCCCATATTAAATCTGAATCCCCTGTCCTGCAGGCCATTTCCAGAGCTGTGCCAGCTGCTGGATACCCCTCTGCCCTGTGCCGGAGAGACCCCAGTCCTGTAAATTCCCCAGATAAGCAGGCTGGGATCACTCACAGAGACCATTACTCTTTTGTAAGGCTAATCCCTGGATTTACTGTATTTGACGTTTCTAAACTGGAAACTGTACAGTGTTAAGATGTAGATATTTTTGGCAGGGTGAAATAGGGGAGGGGTGGCGGTGCGCTCTCTCCTCTCAGTAAATGGCCGTGATAAACTGTATAATGATAGTAAGTGCTCTCCATTACAGACCAATAAAATCAGTGTCCTCACATAACATCGCTGACAGAGGTTCTGCATGTATTTTATTGGACACAAAGCTTACTTCTCTCCTGGGGGGTAGAGGGGTTCCGAGTGACCTTTATTGACCTTCATTGGGCTTAACCACTGTTGCTTTCCTTGTAAATATAACAATACCATATTGTGTATATGCATGCAGCCATGATCACATTACCAACGGGAGGCACAGAAAAGTAGAATAGGTACAATTTTTGGTATGGGGCCCTGATATGTGGCATTCTGCCTAGAGATGAGCGGGTTCGGTTTCTCTGAATCCGAACCCGCACGAACTTCATGTTTTTTTCACGGGTCCGAGCAGACTCGGATCCTCCCGCCTTGCTCGGTTAACCCGAGCGCGCCCGAACGTCATCATGACGCTGTCGGATTCTCGCGAGACTCGGATTCTATATAAGGAGCCGCGCGTCGCCGCCATTTTCACACGTGCATTGAGATTGATAGGGAGAGGACGTGGCTGGCGTCCTCTCCATTTAGATTAGGGTTGAGAGAGAGAGAGAGAGATTGACCTGAGGCTGTGATACTGTAGAAGAGAGTGCAGAGTTTAGTGACTGACGACCACAGTGACCACCAGACAGTGCAGTTGTTTGTTTTATTTAATATATCCGTTCTCTGCCTGAAAAAAACGATACACACAGTGACTCAGTCACATACCATATCTGTGTGCACTGCTCAGCCCAGTGTGCTGCATCAATGTATATATATATCTGACTGTGCTCAGCTCACACAGCTTATAATTGTGGGGGAGACTGGGGAGCACTGCAGTGCCAGTTATAGGTTATAGCAGGAGCCAGGAGTACATAATATTATATTAAAATTAAACAGTGCACACTTTTGCTGCAGGAGTGCCACTGCCAGTGGACTAGTGACCAGTGACCTGACCACCAGTATATATAATATTAGTAGTATACTATCTCTTTATCAACCAGTCTATATTAGCAGCAGACACAGTACAGTGCGGTAGTTCACGGCTGTGGCTACCTCTGTGTCGGCACTCGGCAGCCCGTCCATAATTGTATATACCACCTAACCGTGGTTTTTTTTTCTTTCTTTATACATACATACTAGTTACGAGTATACTATCTCTTTATCAACCAGTCTATATTAGCAGCAGACACAGTACAGTGCGGTAGTTCACGGCTGTGGCTACCTCTGTGTCGGCACTCGGCAGCCCGTCCATAATTGTATATACCACCTAACCGTGGTTTTTTTTTCTTTCTTTATACATACATACTAGTTACGAGTATACTATCTCTTTATCAACCAGTCTATATTAGCAGCAGACACAGTACAGTGCGGTAGTTCACGGCTGTGGCTACCTCTGTGTCGGCACTCGGCAGCCCGTCCATAATTGTATATACCACCTAACCGTGGTTTTTTTTTCTTTCTTTATACATACATACTAGTTACGAGTATACTATCTCTTTATCAACCAGTCTATATATTAGCAGCAGACACAGTACAGTGCGGTAGTTCACGGCTGTGGCTACCTCTGTGTCGGCACTCGGCAGCCCGTCCATAATTGTATATACCACCTAACCGTGGTTTTTTTTTCTTTCTTTATACATACATACTAGTTACGAGTATACTATCTCTTTATCAACCAGTCTATATTAGCAGCAGACACAGTACAGTGCGGTAGTTCACGGCTGTGGCTACCTCTGTGTCGGCACTCGGCAGCCCGTCCATAATTGTATATACCACCTAACCGTGGTTTTTTTTTCTTTCTTTATACATACATACTAGTTACGAGTATACTATCTCTTTATCAACCAGTCTATATTAGCAGCAGACACAGTACAGTGCGGTAGTTCACGGCTGTGGCTACCTCTGTGTCGGCACTCGGCAGCCCGTCCATAATTGTATATACCACCTAACCGTGGTTTTTTTTTCTTTCTTTATACATACATACTAGTTACGAGTATACTATCTCTTTATCAACCAGTCTATATTAGCAGCAGACACAGTACAGTGCGGTAGTTCACGGCTGTGGCTACCTCTGTGTCGGCACTCGGCAGCCCGTCCATAATTGTATATACCACCTAACCGTGGTTTTTTTTTCTTTCTTTATACATACATACTAGTTACGAGTATACTATCTCTTTATCAACCAGTCTATATTAGCAGCAGACACAGTACAGTGCGGTAGTTCACGGCTGTGGCTACCTCTGTGTCGGCACTCGGCAGCCCGTCCATAATTGTATATACCACCTAACCGTGGTTTTTTTTTCTTTCTTTATACATACATACTAGTTACGAGTATACTATCTCTTTATCAACCAGTCTATATATTAGCAGCAGACACAGTACAGTGCGGTAGTTCACGGCTGTGGCTACCTCTGTGTCGGCACTCGGCAGCCCGTCCATAATTGTATATACCACCTAACCGTGGTTTTTTTTTCTTTCTTTATACATACATACTAGTTACGAGTATACTATCTCTTTATCAACCAGTCTATATTAGCAGCAGACACAGTACAGTGCGGTAGTTCACGGCTGTGGCTACCTCTGTGTCGGCACTCGGCAGCCCGTCCATAATTGTATATACCACCTAACCGTGGTTTTTTTTTCTTTCTTTATACATACATACTAGTTACGAGTATACTATCTCTTTATCAACCAGTCTATATTAGCAGCAGACACAGTACAGTGCGGTAGTTCACGGCTGTGGCTACCTCTGTGTCGGCACTCGGCAGTCCGTCCATAATTGTATACTAGTATCCAATCCATCCATCTCCATTGTTTACCTGAGCTGCCTTTTAGTTGTGCCTATTAAAATATGGAGAACAAAAATGTTGAGGTTCCAAAATTAGGGAAAGATCAAGATCCACTTCCACCTCGTGCTGAAGCTGCTGCCACTAGTCATGGCCGAGACGATGAAATGCCAGCAACGTCGTCTGCCAAGGCCGATGCCCAATGTCATAGTACAGAGCATGTCAAATCCAAAACACCAAATATCAGTAAAAAAAGGACTCCAAAACCTAAAATAAAATTGTCGGAGGAGAAGCGTAAACTTGCCAATATGCCATTTACCACACGGAGTGGCAAGGAACGGCTGAGGCCCTGGCCTATGTTCATGGCTAGTGGTTCAGCTTCACATGAGGATGGAAGCACTCAGCCTCTCGCTAGAAAAATGAAAAGACTCAAGCTGGCAAAAGCAGTAGCACCGCAAAGAACTGTGCGTTCTTCGAAATCCCAAATCCACAAGGAGAGTCCGACTCCAATTGTGTCGGTTGCGATGCCTGACCTTCCCAACACTGGACGTGAAGAGCATGCGCCTTCCACCATTTGCACGCCCCCTGCAAGTGATGGAAGGAGCACCCGCAGTCCAGTTCCTGATAGTCAGATTGAAGATGTCAGTGTTGAAGTACACCAGGATGAGGAGGATATGGGTGTTGCTGGCGCTGGGGAGGAAATTGACCAGGAGGATTCTGATGGTGAGGTGGTTTGTTTAAGTCAGGCACCCGGGGAGACACCTGTTGTCCGTGGTAGGAATATGGCCGTTGACATGCCTGGTGAAAATACCAAAAAAATCAGCTCTTCGGTGTGGAAGTATTTCACCAGAAATGCGGACAACAGGTGTCAAGCCGTGTGTTCCCTTTGTCAAGCTGTAATAAGTAGGGGTAAGGACGTTAACCACCTCGGAACATCCTCCCTTATACGTCACCTGCAGCGCATTCATAATAAGTCAGTGACAAGTTCAAAAACTTGGGCCGACAGCGGAAGCAGTCCACTGACCAGTAAATCCCTTCCTCTTGTAACCAAGCTCACGCAAACCACCCCACCAACTCCCTCAGTGTCAATTTCCTCCTTCCCCAGGAATGCCAATAGTCCTGCAGGCCATGTCACTGGCAATTCTGACGAGTCCTCTCCTGCCTGGGATTCCTCCGATGCATCCTTGCGTGTAACGCCTACTGCTGCTGGCGCTGCTGTTGTTGCTCCTGGGAGTCGATGGTCATCCCAGAGGGGAAGTCGTAAGACCACTTTTACTACTTCCACCAAGCAATTGACTGTCCAACAGTCCTTTGCGAGGAAGATGAAATATCACAGCAGTCATCCTACTGCAAAGCGGATAACTGAGGCCTTGACATCCTGGGTGGTGAGAAACGTGGTTCCGGTATCCATCATTACTGCAGAGCCAACTAGAGACTTGTTGGAGGTACTGTGTCCCCGATACCAAATACCATCTAGGTTCCATTTCTCTAGGCAGGCGATACCGAAAATGTACACAGACCTCAGAAAAAGAGTCACCAGTGTCCTAAAAAATGCAGCTGTACCCAATGTCCACTTAACCACGGACATGTGGACAAGTGGAGCAGGGCAGGGTCAGGACTATATGACTGTGACAGCCCACTGGGTAGATGTATGGACTCCCGCCGCAAGAACAGCAGCGGCGGCACCAGTAGCAGCATCTCGCAAACGCCAACTCTTTCCTAGGCAGGCTACGCTTTGTATCACCGGTTTCCAGAATACGCACACAGCTGAAAACCTCTTACGGCAACTGAGGAAGATCATCGCGGAATGGC
Source organism: Pseudophryne corroboree (assembly GCF_028390025.1). NCBI lineage: Eukaryota > Metazoa > Chordata > Amphibia > Anura > Myobatrachidae > Pseudophryne > Pseudophryne corroboree. Next base: position 321,495,608 of record NC_086454.1, read on the forward strand.
TTACCCCAATTGGACTCTCCTGTGGATTTGTGGCATCGGACAACGCCAGCAATATTGTGTGTGCATTAAATCTGGGCCAATTCCAGCACGTCCCATGTTTTGCACATACCTTGAATTTGGTGGTGCAGAATTTTTTAAAAAACGACAGGGGCGTGCAAGAGATGCTGTCGGTGGCCAGAAGAATTGCGGGACACTTTCGGCGTACAGGCACCACGTACAGAAAACTGGAGCACCACCAAAAACTACTGAACCTGCCCTGCCATCATCTGAAGCAAGAAGTGGTAACGAGGTGGAATTCAACCCTGTATATGCTTCAGAGGTTGGAGGAGCAGCAAAAGGCCATTCAAGCCTATACAATTGAGCACGATATAGGAGGTGGGATGCACCTGTCTCAAGCGCAGTGGAGAATGATTTCAACGTTGTGCAAGGTTCTGATGCCCTTTGAACTTGCCACACGTGAAGTCAGTTCAGACACTGCCAGCCTGAGTCAGGTCATTCCCCTCATCAGGCTTTTGCAGAAGAAGCTGGAGACATTGAAGGAGGAGCTAACACGGAGCGATTCCGCTAGGCATGTGGGACTTGTGGATGGAGCCCTTAATTCGCTTAACAAGGATTCACGGGTGGTCAATCTGTTGAAATCAGAGCACTACATTTTGGCCACCGTGCTCGATCCTAGATTTAAAGCCTACCTTGGATCTCTCTTTCCGGCAGACACAAGTCTGCTGGGGTTCAAACACCTGCTGGTGAGTAAATTGTCAAGTCAAGCGGAACGCGACCTGTCAACAACATCTCCTCCTTCACATTCTCCCGCAACTGGGGGTGCGAGGAAAAGGCTCAGAATTCCGAGCCCACCCGCTGGCGGTGATGCAGGGCAGTCTGGAGCGACTGCTGATGCTGACATCTGGTCCGGACTGAAGGACCTGACAACGATTACGGACATGTCGTCTACTGTCACTGCATATGATTCTCTCACCATTGAAAGAATGGTGGAGGATTATATGAGTGACCGCATCCAAGTAGGCACGTCACACAGTCCGTACTTATACTGGCAGGAAAAAGAGGCAATTTGGAGGCCCTTGCACAAACTGGCTTTATTCTACCTAAGTTGCCCTCCCACAAGTGTGTACTCCGAAAGAGTGTTTAGTGCCGCCGCTCACCTTGTCAGCAATCGGCGTACGAGGTTACATCCAGAAAATGTGGAGAAGATGATGTTCATTAAAATGAATTATAATCAATTCCTCCGTGGAGACATTGACCAGCAGCAATTGCCTCCACAAAGTACACAGGGAGCTGAGATGGTGGATTCCAGTGGGGACGAATTGATAATCTGTGAGGAGGGGGATGTACACGGTGATATATCGGAGGATGATGATGAGGTGGACATCTTGCCTCTGTAGAGCCAGTTTGTGCAAGGAGAGATTAATTGCTTCTTTTTTGGTGGGGGTCCAAACCAACCCGTCATATCAGTCACAGTCGTGTGGCAGACCCTGTCACTGAAATGATGGGTTGGTTAAAGTGTGCATGTCCTGTTTATACAACATAAGGGTGGGTGGGAGGGCCCAAGGACAATTCCATCTTGCACCTCTTTTTTCTTTTCTTTTTCTTTGCGTCATGTGCTGTTTGGGGAGGGTTTTTTGGAAGGGACATCCTGCGTGACACTGCAGTGCCACTCCTAGATGGGCCCGGTGTTTGTGTCGGCCACTAGGGTCGCTTATCTTACTCACACAGTCAGCTACCTCATTGCGCCTCTTTTTTTCTTTGCGTCATGTGCTGTTTGGGGAGGGTTTTTTGGAAGGGACATCCTGCGTGACACTGCAGTGCCACTCCTAGATGGGCCCGGTGTTTGTGTCGGCCACTAGGGTCGCTTATCTTACTCACACAGTCAGCTACCTCATTGCGCCTCTTTTTTTCTTTGCGTCATGTGCTGTTTGGGGAGGGTTTTTTGGAAGGGACATCCTGCGTGACACTGCAGTGCCACTCCTAGATGGGCCCGGTGTTTGTGTCGGCCACTAGGGTCGCTTATCTTACTCACACAGCTACCTCATTGCGCCTCTTTTTTTCTTTGCGTCATGTGCTGTTTGGGGAGGGTTTTTTGGAAGGGACATCCTGCGTGACACTGCAGTGCCACTCCTAGATGGGCCCGGTGTTTGTGTCGGCCACTAGGGTCGCTAATCTTACTCACACAGCTACCTCATTGCGCCTCTTTTTTTCTTTGCGTCATGTGCTGTTTGGGGAGGGTTTTTTGGAAGGGCCATCCTGCGTGACACTGCAGTGCCACTCCTAGATGGGCCCGGTGTTTGTGTCGGCCACTAGGGTCGCTTATCTTACTCACACAGCGACCTCGGTGCAAATTTTAGGACTAAAAATAATATTGTGAGGTGTGAGGTATTCAGAATAGACTGAAAATGAGTGGAAATTATGGTTTTTGAGGTTAATAATACTTTGGGATCAAAATGACCGCCAAATTCTATGATTTAAGCTGTTTTTTAGGTTTTTTGGAAAAAAACACCCGAATCCAAAACACACCCGAATCCGACAAAAAAAATTCGGTGAGGTTTTGCCAAAACGCGGTCGAACCCAAAACACGGCCGCGGAACCGAACCCAAAACCAAAACACAAAACCCGAAAAATTTCCGGCGCTCATCTCTAATTCTGCCCCTACCCTGCAATAAATCCTCTCCCTTCACAATAATATTTCTATGGTAGTGTACCTGTCCTAAGACCTCCACTGTTCATTATAGGGTTGGCCATTGAATAGAGGCAGCATTGCCACAATACAAACTTTCCTTTGCGATGGCATGTAGCACATACAGCAAATGGATGCAATTAACCATCAGATGAGCCACTGGGAGGGACATGGCTGCAATTAATGCAATCCCAGTATCTAATGGAACAACCACTTTCCGATGGCCATCCCCAATTTACTTTATGTAGAGTCACTAACAGTTCGGGCCTTGTGCACTAACCTTATACTATATATATATATATATATATATATATATATATATACACATATATACAGTATATACATACACACTGTACATATACACTAGCTGAAGTACCTGGAGTTGCCCGTATTTAAATCTTCAGGTCATGAAGTTATCAATGAGTTGGATATAACTGTCAACATTTAAAATAATAATTAGCAGCTCTTCCAACACACCCATGAGGTGGCTGCTTTGTGTTTGTTTGTTTGTTTTTTTGGGGGTGGGGGAGTTGGGGGGGGGGGGGGGTCACCAGTAGCCCAAATACCCAGCTTTCATTTCTGTTCAGTTTAATAATCACTTTTACATTGCTAGATGGGTAATCGGTATCACATGTAGGGCCCACCGGGGGAAATGCAGGGGGCCCATGTTTAGGGGTGTGGCTAGTTCACAGAGGCAGTGTGGCCTGCCACATCATTGGTTTGACTAACCATTAGACAGTGCAACATCTGGGCCCCTTCATAAATATATACCGAAAATTCAGCTGCTGCATGCATGATAATGTACAAGATTAATAACAGATTAATAACAGCAATGTACTGTAGAAAATACACCATGGGGTAAATTTACTAAAATGGGAGTTCTATTTAAGATGGGATGTTGCCCATAGCAACCAATCAGATTCTACTTCTCATTTATCTAGCACCTTCTAGAAAATAATACCTGGGATCTGATTGGTTGCTATGGGCAACATCCCATCTTAAATAGAACTCCCATCTTAGTAAATGTACCCCCATATTCCTGTATAAGGTAACATATGTATGATGTATAATTCAAGTGCACAGTCTGGAACTTGATCCTTAGAGCAGGAGGTGGGCCCCCAGGCAGTGGGGCTCACCGGTGGTTTCCCCTGTACCCCTGTGGGCCAGTCCAAGCCTGGATGGGTTTAAAGTTTCCTTCTGTTATCAATGTTGCTTTTGGGTACACAATATTTTTTTGTCTTCCCACCTCCATTTCTGTCAGTTACTTCAGTTGATTTATGGTTATTTTTGTCAGTTATTTCATGTAATTGAATTATAGTTATTTCTGTCAGTTATTACAGTTTAAGTTTTCCTCCAAATCCATCCAGTGGAAGGCCCAGAACAGGCTCCCTATGTCATAGTTCTGTCTGGCGTACACCAACGAGAGGTCTGGCAAGAGCCTCAACTCTTTAGTATGTCTTCTTGGACCCAGTGTTATCACTCTGTGAAGTTTACATACAGAGCCATCCAGTAAAAGGCCTAGAACAGGTTCACCGGGTCAAAGTGCTTGGAGAAACTAACAGGAGGTCCAACTAGGTCCCTAGGTCACAGTTTTGGCCAACGTACACAAATGGGAGTTCCGAACTGGGACCCTAACCCCCCTAAAACGTGACCAGGATTTAACTGGACCACCTCGCGTTGGTTTCATCCAAATCGGTTCAGGCATAAACGGACAGACAAACTGACAATTCATTTTATATAAGATGATTTTATTATATACAGTACAGGTTGAGTATCCCATATCCAAATATTCCAAAATACGGAATATTCCGAAATACAGAATTTTTTGAGTGAGAGTAAGATAGTGAAACCTTTGTTTTCTGATGGCTCATTGTACACAAACTTTGTTTAATACACAAAGTTATTAAAAATATTGTATTTAATGACCTTCAGGCTGTGTGTATAAGGTGTACACGAAACAAATGCATTCTGTGCTTAGATTTGGGTCCCATCACCATGATATCTCATAATGGTATGCAATTATCCCAAAATATGGAAAAATCCGATATCCAAAATACTTCTGGTCCCAAGTAGAGATGAGCGGGTTCGGTTTCTCTGAATCCGAACCCGCCCGAACTTCATGGTTTTTTTCACGGGTCCGAGCAGACTCGGATCCTCCCGCCTTGCTCGGTTAACCCGAGCGCGCCCGAACGTCATCATGACGCTGTCGGATTCTCGCGAGACTCGGATTCTATATAAGGAGCCGCGCGTCGCCGCCATTTTCACACGTGCATTGAGATTGATAGTGAGAGGACGTGGCTGGCGTCCTCTCCATTTAGATTATAAGAGAGAGAGATTTACTGGAGCTTAGGACTAGGAGGAGTACTGTAGAAGTGTAGAGAGTGCAGAGAGTTTACTAGTGAGTGACCACCAGACAGTGCAGTTTATTTAATATATCCGTTCTCTGCCTGAAAAAAGCGATACACACAGTGACTCAGTCACATACCATATCTGTGTGCACTGCTCAGGCTCAGCCCAGTGTGCTGCATCATCTATATATATTATATATCTGTCTGACTGCTCAGCTCACACAGCTTATAATTGTGGGGGAGACTGGGGAGCACTGCAGTGCCAGTTATAGGTTATAGCAGGAGCCAGGAGTACATAATATTATATAGTGAGTGACCACCAGACAGTGCAGTTTATTTAATATATCCGTTCTCTGCCTGAAAAAAGCGATACACACAGTGACTCAGTCACATACCATATCTGTGTGCACTGCTCAGGCTCAGCCCAGTGTGCTGCATCATCTATATATATTATATATCTGTCTGACTGCTCAGCTCACACAGCTTATAATTGTGGGGGAGACTGGGGAGCACTGCAGTGCCAGTTATAGGTTATAGCAGGAGCCAGGAGTACATAATATTATATTAAAATTAAACAGTGCACACTTTTGCTGCAGGAGTGCCACTGCCAGTGTGACTGACCAGTGACCTGACCACACTGACCACCAGTATAGTTAGTAGTATACTTATATTGTGATTGCCTGAAAAAGTTAAACACTCGTCGTGTGACTTCACTTGTGTGTTGTTGTTTTTTTTATTCTATAAAAATAAAACTCATTCTGCTGACAGACAGTGTCCAGCAGGTCCGTCATTATATAATATATAATATATACCTGTCCGGCTGCAGTAGTGATATATATATATTTTTTATATCATTTATCATCCAGTCGCAGCAGACACAGTACGGTAGTTCACGGCTGTGGCTACCTCTGTGTCTGCACTCGGCAGGCAGTCCGTCCATAATTGTATACCACCTAACCGTGGTTTTTTTTTCTTCTTTATACATACATACTACTACGACATCTCTTTATCAACCAGTCTATATTAGCAGCAGACACAGTACAGTACGGTAGTTCACGGCTGTGGCTACCTCTGTGTCTGCACTCGGCAGGCAGTCCGTCCATAATTGTATACCACCTAACCTTTTTCTTTGCATCATGTGCTGATTGGGGAGGGTTTTTTGGAAGGGACATCCTGCGTGACACTGCAGTGCCACTCCTAAATGGGCCCGGTGTTTGTGTCGGCCACTAGGGTCGCTAATCTTACTCACACAGTCAGCTACCTCATTGCGCCTCTTTTTTTCTTTGCGTCATGTGCTGTTTGGGGAGGGTTTTTTGGAAGGGACATCCTGCGTGACACTGCAGTGCCACTCCTAGATGGGCCCGGTGTTTGTGTCGGCCACTAGGGTCGCTAATCTTACTCACACAGCTACCTCATTGCGCCTCTTTTTTTCTTTGCGTCATGTGCTGTTTGGGGAGGGTTTTTTGGAAGGGCCATCCTGCGTGACACTGCAGTGCCACTCCTAGATGGGCCCGGTGTTTGTGTCGGCCACTAGGGTCGCTAATCTTACTCACACAGCTACCTCATTGCGCCTCTTTTTTTCTTTGCGTCATGTGCTGTTTGGGGAGGGTTTTTTGGAAGGGACATCCTGCGTGACACTGCAGTGCCACTCCTAGATGGGCCCGGTGTTTGTGTCGGCCACTAGGGTCGCTTATCTTACTCACACAGCGACCTCGGTGCAAATTTTAGGACTAAAAATAATATTGTGAGGTGTGAGGTATTCAGAATAGACTGAAAATGAGTGTAAATTATGGTTTTTGAGGTTAATAATACTTTGGGATCAAAATGACCCCCAAATTCTATGATTTAAGCTGTTTTTTAGTGTTTTTTGAAAAAAACACCCGAATCCAAAACACACCCGAATCCGACAAAATAAATTCGGTGAGGTTTTGCCAAAACGCGTTCGAACCCAAAGCACGGCCGCGGAACCGAACCCAAAACCAAAACACAAAACCCGAAAAATTTCAGGCGCTCATCTCTAGTCCCAAGCATTTTGGATATGGGATACTCAACCTGTATATACACTGCTCAAAAAAATAAAGGGAACACTAAAATAACACATCCTAGATCTGAATGAATTAAATATTCTTATTAAATACTTTGTTCTTTACATAGTTGAATGTGCTGACAACAAAATCACACAAAAATGATCAATGAAAATCAAATTTATTAACCCATGGCGGTCTGGATTTGGAGTCACACTCAAAATTAAAGTGGAAAAACACAGTACAGGCTGATCCAACTTTGATGTAATGTCCTTAAAACAAGTCAAAATGAGGCTCAGTAGTGTGTGTGGCCTCCACATGCCTGTATGACCTCCCTACAATGCCTAGGCATGCTCCTGATGAGGTGGCAGATGGTCTCCTGAGGGATCTCCTCCCAGACCTGGACTAAAGCATCCGCCAACTCCTGGACAGTCTGTGGTGCAACGCCACGTTGGTGGATGGAGCGAGACATGATGTCCCAGATGTGCTCAATTGGATTCAGGTCTGGGCAACGGGCGGGCCAGTGCTTAGCATCAATGCCTTCGTCTTGCAGGAACTGCTGACACACTCCAGCCACTTGAGGACTAGCATTGTCTTGCATTAGGAGGAACCCAGAACCAACCGCACCAGCATATGGTCTCACAAGGGGTCTGAGGATCTCATCGCGGTACCTAATGGCAGTCAGGCTACCTCTGGTGAGCACATGGAGGGCTGTGCGGCCCCCCAAAGAAATGCCACCCCCCACCATTACTGACCCACTGCCAAACCGGTCATGCTGGAGGATGTTGCAGGCAGCAGAACGTTCTCCTTGGCGTCTCCAGACTCTGTCACGTCTGTCACGTGCTCAGTGAGAACCTGCTTTCATCTGTGAAGAGCACAGGGCGCCAGTGGCGAATTTGCCAATCTTGGTGTTCTCTGGCAAATGCCAAACGTCCTGCACGGTGTTGTGCTGTAAGCACAACCCCCACCTGTGGATGTCGGGCCCTCATACCACCGTCATGGAGTCTGTTTCTGATCGTTTGAGTAGACACATGCACATTTGTGGCTTGCTGGAGGTCATTTTGCAGGGCTCTGGCAGTGCTCCTCCTGTTCCTCCTTACACAAAGGCGGAGGAAGCGGTCCTGCTGCTGGGTTGTTGCCCTCCTACGGCCTCCTCCACATCTCCTGATGTACTGGCCTGTCTCCTGGTAGCGCCTCCATGCTCTGGACACTACGCTGACAGACACAGCAAACCTTCTTGCCACAGCTCGCATTGATGTGCCATACTGGATGAGCTGCACTACCTGAGCCACTTGTGTGGGTTGTAGGGAGGTCATACAGGCACGTGGAGGCCACGCACACTACTGAGCCTCATTTTGACTTGTTTTAAGGACATTACATCAAAGTTGGATCAGCCTGTAGTGTGTTTTTCCACTTTAATTTTGAGTGTGACTCCAAATCCAGGCCTCCATGGGTTAATAAATTTGTAATAAATTTGATTTCCATTGATAATTTTTGTGTGGTTTTGTTGTCAGCACATTCAACTATGTAAAGAACAAAGTATTTAATAAGAATATTTCATTCATTCAGATCTAGGATTTGTTTTTTAGTGTTCCCTTTATTTTTTGAGCAGTGTGTATTTATATATATATATATATATATATATATATATATATATATATCTTTAGAATGTAAGCTCTCACGAGCAGGGCCCTCTTCCCTCATGTGCTTATCCTTTCTTACTTTAATAATCTTCAACTGCACCACATCCAGCAGTCTTCTGCCACCTGATACTTATTCCAGTGTCATCTGCTGATGTAGCTATGTTTATTTACCCTGTACTTGTCCTATACTACTGTCATCAACTGTAAGTTGCTGTTTTCCTGTTTGATTATTTGTTTATGTACTCTGTAATTGGGCGCTGCGGAACCCTTGTGGCGCCATATAAATAAAGGATAATAATAATAATAATAATAATAATAATATATAGTTTATTTATTCATCAGTGTTCATCTTCGATATAGTCGACATTTCGGCCCACAGCAGGAGCCTTTGTCAAGACAGGTACAGGTGACAACCACACAGCATGAAGACAGGATATATATATATATATGTATATATATATATATATATATATAAAATCATCTTATATAAAATTAATTGTCTGTTTGTCTGTCCGTTTATGCATCCGGACATATATATAATTATGGGTGTGCGTGCTCCCCAGTCAGAAGAAGCACATTTTTATCATTTTTTTCACCAGAAGAACTTTCTGTCTTTATAGTTTTATGTTATGCTGTATGTGTTATGCTGTCTTTAGTATGCTGTCTGTATTATCATGCTGTCTGTATTCACCCTCAGTAAGATTAACAGGAGAGCTCTGGTTAGAGATAAAGAAATGATGGTGATGAGCAGACAATGGTGGTCATTCCGAGTTGTTCGCTCGCTAGCAGTTTGTAGCAGTCGTGCAAACGCTAAGCCGCCGCCCACTGGGAGTGTATTTTTGCTTAGCAGAAGTGCGAACGAAAGGACCGCCGAGCGGCTACAAAAAAAATGGTGCAGTTTCAGAGCTGCTCCAGACCTTGTGGTGGTAGGGGATTCTATCATCAGGAAGGCAGATAGGCCAATCTGCTACCGGGACCTTGATCGCCGTACAGTCTGTTGTCTCCCGGGTGCTCGGGTACGGCACATCGCGGACCGGGTAGATAGATTGTTGGGAGGGGCTGGGAAAGACCCGGCGGTCTTGGTGCACATTGGCACCAATGACAAAGTTAGCGGAAGGTGGGATGTCCTTAAGAAAGACTATAGGGACTTAGGAAAGAAACTTAAGGCAAGGACATCTAAGGTAATATTCTCCGAAATATTACCCGTGCCACGCGCTAGTCCAGGGAGGCAGAGGGAGATTAGGGAGGTAAATGTGTGGCTTAGGGATTGGTGCAGGAAAGAGGGGTTTATGTTCCTGGAACACTGGGCAGACTTCTCAGTCAGACGCCATCTCTTTTGTCGTGACAGATTGCACCTGACTGAGGAGGGGGCAGCGGTGCTGGGTGGGAAGGATGGTTAGAAGGTTGGAGGAGATTTTAAACTAGGAGCCTGGGGGGAGGGTTTAGCTAGAAACTACGGGTCATGCAGTGAGAATAGTGGGGATGGCGGTAGTAAACGAAATGGGGGAGAAGTTGGGGGGAGGGTAAGAGCAGGCGGTAAGGTTACTAACATGGGTACTAAAAGATATTTTACCAAAGCACTAACCAATGACTATTACAGGTCATCATTGCTACAGAAGGTGAAATATGTCCCTAACGCAAGGGAAAATACTTATTTTAGTTGTATGTATGTAAACGCTAGACGCATTACTGGTTAAAACGGCGAACTAGAAATACTTGCAGCAAGCAAACAGTATGATATTATAGGCATTACTGAAACTTGGTGGGACGAATCTCATGATTGGACAGTCAATCTAGAGGGCTATACACTGTTTAGGAGAGACAGACTAAATAAAAAGGGTGGAGGGGTGTGTCTTTACGTAAAGCCGTTTTTAAAACCTGATATACGGGAAGATATTCAGGAGGGGACTGTAGACACTGTCGAGACATTATGGGTAGAAATTGCATCCGGGGAAAAAGGAATAAAAAAGTTAGTATTGGGTGTATGCAATAGGCCGCCTGGTATCAACGTATCTGATGAGGAATTGTTACTAAAGCAAATTGAAAGAGCAGCAGGAGTAGGAGACATAGTAGTGATGGGAGATTTTAACTATCCAGAGATAAACTGGAAAAACGATTCATGTGATACTGCTAGGGGCAATATGTTTTTAAACACACTTAATGATAACTACTTAGTTCAACTAATTGAGGAACCAACTAGGTACAATGCAATCTTAGACCTGGTATTAACAAACAATGGGGATTTGGTATCAGGTATTATAGTAGGGGAACCCATAGGAAACAGCGACCACAATATGGTCACATTCAATATCAGTTTTCATAAACAGCCCTATACTGGCTCAACTAGGACTCTAAACTTTAGCAAAGCGAATTTTGAAAAGATGAGGGTATTTTTCAGGGATATTGAATGGGAAGGTTTGTTTTTAGAAAAAAATACTACGGAGAAATGGGAGGTACTAAAATTCCTGCTAGCTAAAAATACACTCAAATTTATTCCTACGAGCAGCAAAAAAAGGAATAAAAATCATAAACCGATGTGGCTTACCCATAAGTTCCTTTATCTTTTTGTTAAGAAAAGGACAGCATTTAAAAAAATACAAATCTGACGGGGAAGCAGAGTCATTTCAGCACTAGGAATGTAACAAAATTTGCAAAAAGGAAATAAGAGCGGCTAAAGTAGAAACTGAAAAACTAGTAGCAAAGGAAAGCAAAGCGAATCCCAAAAAATTCTTTAAATACATTAATAGCAAGAGATTAAAGAAGGAGAGTATAGGCCCTTTAAAAGACAAGTTGGGAGTCTTAAGCAAAAATGATAATGACATAGCGGACACACTAAATGAGTTTTTTTCAACAGTATTTACTAGAGAGGACCCAATTCAGGGACTAACACATAATCTCAATAATGAGAATATCCCACTGATAGGTACTTATTTATGCGAGGAAGTAGTCTGTGACCGATTAAAACATTTAAAGATTAATAAGTCACCAGGTCCCGATGGTATTCACCCAAGGGTTCTAATGGAGCTTCACTCTGAACTTGCAAAACCGCTATTTTTGATCTTTAAGGATTCAGTAATATCAGGTGTGGTTCCCAAAGACTGGTGTAGAGCGGAAGTAGTGCCTATATTCAAAAAGGGAAGTAAAGCTGAACCAGGTAATTATAGACCAGTTAGTCTTACATCTATAGTGGGGAAAGTATTGGAAGGTATTCTAAGAGATAGTATTCAGAAGTTCCTTGAAGTCAATAAGGTCATTAAAAGGAATCAACATGGGTTTATGAAGGACAGATCCTGTCAAACCAATTTACTTGGCTTTTATGAAACAGTAAGCGCAAACCTAGATCAGGGTAAAGAGGTGGATGTAATCTTTTTAGATTTTGCCAAAGCATTCGACACTGTACCACACATGAGACTTATCTACAAGCTACAAGAATCAGGGCTATGTAGCACAATATGCACTTGGGTCAAAAACTGGTTAGATAATAGGGAGCAGCGCGTTGTGGTTAATGGATCTTTTTAAACTTGGACTGAAGTGCTAAGTGGTGTGCCGCAAGGCTCAGTATTAGGACCGCTATTGTTCAATATTTTCATTAACGACCTAACAGAAGGTCTAGAGAGCATGGTGTCAATTTTTGCAGATGATACCAAATTGTGTAAAGTTATAAATGCGGAGTGGGATGCTAAGTTGCTTCAGAACGACTTAGTTAAATTAGAAGCTTGGGCAGCGAAATGGAGAATGCGCTTCAATACAGACAAGTGTAAGGTAATGCACTGTGGTAACAAGAACAAAAATAACACCTACCTACTAAATGGGGTCAAATTAGGGGATTCTGTACTGGAAAAGGACTTAGGTGTCCTCATAGATAGCAAACTAAGCAGTAGTACCCAAAGTAGGACTGCAGCAAAGAAGGCTAATAAGATATTAGCATGCATAAAATGGGGAATTGATGCTAGGGACGAGAGTATTATACTCCCGTTATATAAATCACTTGTGAGGCCACACCTTGAATACTGTGTACAATTCTGGGCACCTTACTACAAAAAGGATATCCTGGAGCTAGAAAAGGTTCAAAGGCGGGCGACCAAACTTATTAAGGGTATGGAGACGCTGGAATACGAGGAAAGGCTTGCAAGACTAGGCATGTTTACACTGGAAAAGAGGGGATTAAGAGGGGACATGATCAACATTTACAAATATATAAGGGGACATTATACAGATCTTGTGCAGGACCTGTTTTTGGTTAGATCAACACAGAGAACTCGTGGACACTCGCTCAGGTTAGAGGAGAGGAGATTCCGCACAATACGGCGTAAAGGCTTTTTTACGGTAAGGACGATACGTGTTTGGAATTCCCTGCCTGAGGGAGTTGTAATGGCAGACTCAGTCAACACCTTTAAGAATGGGTTAGATAAATTCCTAATGGATAAGGATATCCAGGGTTACGGGGCATAGTCACGCACTATGGTTATTATAAAAAAGAGGGGTAAAACGTAACGGCAGTCATCAACTTTAGTCAAAATTTTCTACAAAATAATCGTGCATAGGAGACCACAAATAGGTTGAACTCGATGGACAATTGTCTTTTTTCAACCTTAGATACTATGTTACTATGTTACTCAGCGCATGCAATCACTTCAGACTATTCATTTCCTGTTTTGACGTCACGAACACGCCCTGCGTTCGCCCAGCCACGCCTGCGTTTTTCCTGGCACGCCTACGTTTTTTCGAACACTCCCTGAAAACGGTCAGTTGACACCCACAAACACCCTCTTCCTGTCAATCACTCTGCCAGCAGTGCGACTGAAATGCTTCGCTAGACCTTGTGTAAAACTGCATCGGCCGTTGTGAAAGTACGGCGCGCGTGCGCATTGCTCCGCATATGCATGCGCAGAAGTGCCGCTTTTTTGCCTGATCGCTGCGCAACGACCGAAAACAGCTAGCGAACAACTCGGAATGACCACCAATGAAATCTGTGGCAAATGGTGAGTTCTGAAATCCAACGTGCTACCAGGCATCTACAGACTTAATAAATAATTTGAACATTATTACATGACATTATGTTTACACTACAATCATTATTATTCTGATTATCATTATATTATTTTTGAATAAGTAATAGATTTGGACAATTGGATCTATACTGCAATTCAATCTGTGAGCAACCTAAAGAGATTTGTTTATCAATATATGCAAGTCATTATATGCTAGAGGATATATGCTATGGACAGTATTTAAGCTTACAAATAGAAATAGGCTGCCTAGGCAGAACAAGGGGCCTTACACCTGCCACCTGCTCTTTGCACCAAGGTACACTTTAACATGACAGGCAAATGGTAAAAGCATTGTTTCATTAAATGATCCAAAGGTTTAATAAGGGGCACAGTATTCCCAAGCCTAGGTCAGCTGCTTCTAAATTTTCACTACAAGCAATGAGACATTAAAAGAGTGACTTAATATTATTAAATGATGAAACAATATGTTGTTGATTACTTGTTATTTATGGTATAAAAGGCATCTACAGTTGCAAGAAAAAGTATGTGAACCCTTTGGAATTTCCTGGATTTGTGCATAAATTTGTCATAAAATGTGTTCTGATCTTCATCTACGTCACAACAATAGACAAACACAGTCTGATTAAACTAATACCACACAAACAATTATATGTTCTCATGTTTTTATTGAACACACCATGTAAATATTCACAGTGCAGGGTGGACAAAGTATGTGAACCCCTAGGCTAATGACTTCTCCAACAGCTAATTTGAGTCAGGAGTATAATTACAGTGATCCTGCCGTATAATTCCAGTAATCCTGCCGTATAATTCCAGTAATCCTGCCGTATACAGTAATCATGCCGTATAATTACAGTGATCCTGCCGTATAATTACAGTAATCCTGCCGTATAATTACAGTGATCCTGCCGTATAATTCCAGTAATCCTGCCGTATAATTCCAGTGGTACTGTCATATAATTCCAGTAATCTTGCCGTATAATTCCAGTAATCCTGCCGTATAATTCCAGTGATCCTGCCGTATAATTCCAGTGATTTTGCCATATAATTCCAGTAATCCTGCCGTATAATTACAGTGATCCTGCCGTATAATTCCAGTAATCCTGCTGTGTAATTACAGTAATCCTGCTGTATATTTCCAGTGATCCTGCCGTATAATTACAGTGGTCCAGCCATATAATTCCAGTAATCCTGCCGTATAATTACAGTGATCCGACCATCTAATTACAGTGGTACTGCCGTATAATTCCAGTAATCCTGCCGTATAATTCCAGTGATCCTGCCGTATAATTCCAGTACTCCTGCCGTATAATTCCAGTGGTACTGACATATAATTCCAGTAATCCTGCCGTATAATTCCAGTAATCCTGCCGTATAATTACAGTGATCCTGCCGTATAATTACAGTGGTCCAGCCATATAATTCCAGTAATCCTGCCGTATAATTCCAGTGATCTGACCATCTAATTACAGTGGTACTGCCGTATAATTCCAGTAATCCTGCCGTATAATTCCAGTGATCCTGCCGTATAATTCCAGTACTCCTGCCGTATAATTCCAGTGGTACTGACATATAATTCCAGTAATCCTGCCGTATAATTCCAGTAATCCTGCCGTATAATTACAGTGATCCTGCCGTATAATTACAGTGATCCTGCCGTATAATTACAGTAATCCTGCCGTATAATTCCAGTAATCCTGCCGTATAATTACAGTGATCCGGCCATCTAATTGCAGTGGTACTGCCGTATAATTCCAGTAATTCTGCCGTATAATTCCAGTGATCCTGCCATATAATTTCAGTAATCCTGCCATACAATTCCAGTAATCCTATATAATTCCAGTAATCCTGCCGTATACAGTAATCTTGCCGTATAATTACAGTGATCCTGCCGTATATTTCCGGGGATCCAGTAATCCTGCCGTATAATTCCAGTGTTTCAGCCGTATAATTCCAGTAATCCTGACGTATAATTCCAGTGGTACTGACATATAATTCCAGTAATCCTGCCGTATAATTCCAGTAATCCTGCCATATACAGTAATCCTGCCGTATAATTACAGTGATCCTGCCGTATAATTACAGTAATCCTGCCGTATAATTCCAGTGGTACTGACATATAATTCCAGTAATCCTGCCGTATAATTACAGTGATCCTGCCGTATAATTACAGTAATCCTGCCATATAATTTCAGTGGTACTGTCATATCATTCCAGCAATCTTGCCATATAATTCCAGTAATCCTGCCGTATAATTCCAGTGATCCTGCCGTATAATTACAGTGATCCTGCCGTATAATTACAGTGATCCTGCCGTATAATTACAGTAATCCTGCCGTATAATTCCAGTAATCCTGCCGTATAATTACAGTGATCCGGCCATCTAATTGCAGTGGTACTGCCGTATAATTCCAGTAATCCTGCCGTATAATTCCAGTGATCCTGCCGTATAATTTCAGTGATCCTGCCATACAATTCCAGTAATCCTATATAATTCCAGTAATCCTGCCGTATACAGTAATCTTGCCGTATAATTACAGTGATCCTGCCGTATATTTCCGGGGATCCAGTAATCCTGCCGTATAATTCCAGTGGTTCAGCCATATAATTCCAGTAATCCTGCCGTATAATTACAGTGATCCGGCCAGCTAATTACAGTGGTACTGCCGTATAATTCCAGTAATCCTGCCGTATAAGTCCAGTGATCCTGCCGTATAATTTCAGTGATCCTGCCATACAATTCCAGTAATCCTGCTGTATAATTACAGTAATCCTGCCGTATAATTACAGTGATCCTGCCGTATAATTCCAGTAATCCTGCTGTATAATTCCAGTGGTACTGACATATAATTCCAGTAATCCTGCCGTATAATTCCAGTAATCCTGCCGTATACAGTAATCCTGCCGTATAATTACAGTGATCCTGCCGTATAATTCCAGTGATCCTGCCGTATAATTCCAGTAATCCTGCCGTATAATTCCAGTGGTACTGACATATAATTCCAGTAATCCTGCCGTATAATTCCAGTGATCCTGCCGTATAATTCCAGTAATCCTGCCATATAATTTCAGTGGTACTGTCATATAATTCCAGTAATCTTGCCGTATAATTACAGTAATCCTGCCGTATAATTCCAGTGATCCTGCCGTATATAATAGAGATGTGCGCTTGAAATTTTTCGGGTTTTGTGTTTTGGTTTTGGGTTCGGTTCCGCGGCCGTGTTTTGGGTTCGACCGCGTTTTGGCAAAACCTCACCGAATTTTTTTTGTCGGATTCGGGTGTGTTTTGGATTCGGGTGTTTTTTTTTAAAAAACACTAAAAAACAGCTTAAATCATAGAATTTGGGGGTCATTTTGATCCCAAAGTATTATTAACCTCAAAAACCATAATTTACACTCATTTTCAGTCTATTCTGAATACCTCACACCTCACAATATTATTTTTAGTCCTAAAATTTGCACCTAGGTCGCTGGATGACTAAGCTAAGCGACCCTAGTGGCCGACACAAACACCGGGCCCATCTAGGAGTGTCACTGCAGTGTCACGCAGGATGTCCCTTCCAAAAAACCCTCCCCAAACAGCACATGACGCAAAGAAAAAAAGAGGCGCAATGAGGTAGCTGTGTGAGTAAGATAAGCGACCCTAGTGACCGACACAAACACCGGGCCCATCTAGGAGTGGCACTGCAGTGTCACGCAGGATGGTCCTTCCAAAAAACCCTTCCCAAACAGCACATGACGCAAAGAAAAAAAGAGGCGCAATGAGGTAGCTGTGTGAGTAAGATAAGCGAACCTAGTGGCCGACACAAACACCGGGCCCATCTAGGAGTGGCACTGCAGTGTCACGCAGGATGGCCCTTCCAAAAAACCCTCCCCAAACAGCACATGACGCAAAGAAAAAAAGAGGCGCAATGAGGTAGCTGTGTGAGTAAGATAAGCGACCCTAGTGGCCGACACAAACACCGGGCCCATCTAGGAGTGGCACTGCAGTGTCACGCAGGATGGCCCATCCAAAAACCCCTCCCCAAACAGCACATGACGCAAAGAAAAAAAGAGGCGCAATGAGGTAGCTGTGTGAGTAAGATAAGCGACCCTAGTGGCCGACACAAACACCGGGCCCATCTAGGAGTGGCACTGCAGTGTCACGCAGGATGGCCCTTCCAAAAAACCCTCCCCAAACAGCACATGACGCAAAGAAAAAAAAAGGCGCAATGAGGTAGCTGTGTGAGTAAGATAAGCGACCCTAGTGGCCGACACAAACACCGGGCCCATCTAGGAGTGGCACTGCAGTGTCACGCAGGATGGCCCTTCCAAAAAAGCCTCCCCAAACAGCACATGACGCAAAGAAAAAAAGAGGCGCAATGAGGTAGCTGTGTGAGTAAGATAAGCGACCCTAGTGGCCGACACAAACACCGGGCCCATCTAGGAGTGGCACTGCAGTGTCACGCAGGATGGCCCTTCCAAAAAACATTCCACAAACAGCACATGACGCAAAGAAAAATTAAAGAAAAAAGAGGTGCAAGATGGAATTGTCCTTGGGCCCTCCCACCCACCCTTATGTTGTATAAACAGGACATGCACACTTTAACCAACCCATCATTTCAGTGACAGGGTCTGCCACACGACTGTGACTGAAATGACGGGTTGGTTTGGACCCCCACCAAAAAAGAAGCAATTAATCTCTCCTTGCACAAACTGGCTCTACAGAGGCAAGATGTCCACCTCATCATCATCCTCCGATATATCACCGTGTACATCCCCCTCCTCACAGATTATCAATTCGTCCCCACTGGAATCCACCATCTCAGCTCCCTGTGTACTTTGTGGAGACAATTGCTGCTGGTCAATGTCTCCACGGAGGAATTGATTATAATTCATTTTAATGAACATCATCTTCTCCACATTTTCTGGATGTAACCTCGTACGCCGATTGCTGACAAGGTGAGCGGCGGCACTAAACACTCTTTCGGAGTACACACTTGTGGGAGGGCAACTTAGGTAGAATAAAGCCAGTTTGTGCAAGGGCCTCCAAATTGCCTCTTTTTCCTGCCAGTATAAGTACGGACTGTGTGACGTGCCTACTTGGATGCGGTCACTCATATAATCCTCCACCATTCTTTCAATGTTGAGAGAATCATATGCAGTGACAGTAGACGACATGTCCGTAATCGTTGTCAGGTCCTTCAGTCCGGACCAGATGTCAGCATCAGCAGTCGCTCCAGACTGCCCTGCATCACCGCCAGCGGGTGGGCTCGGAATTCTGAGCCTTTTCCTCGCACCCCCAGTTGCGGGAGAATGTGAAGGAGGAGATGTTGACAGGTCGCGTTCCGCTTGACTTGACAATTTTCTCACCAGCAGGTCTTTCAACCCCAGCAGACTTGTGTCTGCCGGAAAGAGAGATCCAAGGTAGGCTTTAAATCTAGGATCGAGCACGGTGGCCAAAATGTAGTGCTCTGATTTCAACAGATTGACCACCCGTGAATCCTTGTTAAGCGAATTAAGGGCTCCATCCACAAGTCCCACATGCCTAGCGGAATCGCTCCGTGTTAGCTCCTCCTTCAATGTCTCCAGCTTCTTCTGCAAAAGCCTGATGAGGGGAATGACCTGACTCAGGCTGGCAGTGTCTGAACTGACTTCACGTGTGGCAAGTTCAAAGGGCATCAGAACCTTGCACAACGTTGAAATCATTCTCCACTGCGCTTGAGACAGGTGCATTCCACCTCCTATATCGTGCTCAATTGTATAGGCTTGAATGGCCTTTTGCTGCTCCTCCAACCTCTGAAGCATATAGAGGGTTGAATTCCACCTCGTTACCACTTCTTGCTTCAGATGATGGCAGGGCAGGTTCAGTAGTTTTTGGTGGTGCTCCAGTCTTCTGTACGTGGTGCCTGTACGCCGAAAGTGTCCCGCAATTCTTCTGGCCACCGACAGCATCTCTTGCACGCCCCTGTCGTTTTTTAAATAATTCTGCACCACCAAATTCAAGGTATGTGCAAAACATGGGACGTGCTGGAATTTGCCCATATTTAATGCACACACAATATTGCTGGCGTTGTCCGATGCCACAAATCCACAGGAGAGTCCAATTGGGGTAAGCCATTCCGCGATGATCTTCCTCAGTTGCCGTAAGAGGTTTTCAGCTGTGTGCGTATTCTGGAAAGCGGTGATACAAAGCGTAGCCTGCCTAGGAAAGAGTTGGCGTTTGCGAGATGCTGCTACTGGTGCCGCCGCTGCTGTTCTTGCGGCGGGAGTCCATACATCTACCCAGTGGGCTGTCACAGTCATATAGTCCTGACCCTGCCCTGCTCCACTTGTCCACATGTCCGTGGTTAAGTGGACATTGGGTACAGCTGCATTTTTTAGGACACTGGTGACTCTTTTTCTGAGGTCTGTGTACATTTTCGGTATCGCCTGCCTAGAGAAATGGAACCTAGATGGTATTTGGTACCGGGGACACAGTACCTCCAACAAGTCTCTAGTTGGCTCTGCAGTAATGATGGATACCGGAACCACGTTTCTCACCACCCAGGATGCCAAGGCCTCAGTTATCCGCTTTGCAGTAGGATGACTGCTGTGATATTTCATCTTCCTCGCAAAGGACTGTTGGACAGTCAATTGCTTGGTGGAAGTAGTAAAAGTGGTCTTACGACTTCCCCTCTGGGATGACCATCGACTCCCAGCAGCAACAACAGCAGCGCCAGCAGCAGTAGGCGTTACACGCAAGGATGCATCGGAGGAATCCCAGGCAGGAGAGGAATCGTCAGAATTGCCAGTGACATGGCCTGCAGGACTATTGGCATTCCTGGGGAAGGAGGAAATTGACACTGAGGGAGTTGGTGGGGTGGTTTGCGTGAGCTTGGTTACAAGAGGAAGGTATTTACTGGTCAGTGGACTGCTTCCGCTGTCACCCAAAGTTTTTGAACTTGTCACTGACTTATTATGAATGTGCTGCAGGTGACGTATAAGGGAGGATGTTCCGAGGTGGTTAACGTCCTTACCCCTACTTATTACAGCTTGACAAAGGCAACACACGGCTTGACACCTGTTGTCCGCATTTCTGTTGAAATACTTCCACACCGAAGAGCTGATTTTTTTGGTATTTTCACCAGGCATGTCAGTGGCCATATTCCTCCCACGGACAACAGGTGTCTCCCCGGGTGCCTGACTTAAACAAACCACCTCACCATCAGAATCCTCCTGGTCAATTTCCTCCCCAGCGCCAGCAACACCCATATCCTCCTCATCCTGGTGTACTTCAACACTGACATCTTCAATCTGACTATCAGGAACTGGACTGCGGGTGCTCCTTCCAGCACTTGCAGGGGGCGTGCAAATGGTGGAAGGCGCATGCTCTTCACGTCCAGTGTTGGGAAGGTCAGGCATCGCAACCGACACAATTGGAGTCGGACTCTCCTTGTGGATTTGGGATTTCGAAGAACGCACAGTTCTTTGCGGTGCTACTGCTTTTGCCAGCTTTAGTCTTTTCATTTTTCTAGCGAGAGGCTGAGTGCTTCCATCCTCATGTGAAGCTGAACCACTAGCCATGAACATAGGCCAGGGCCTCAGCCGTTCCTTGCCACTCCGTGTGGTAAATGGCATATTGGCAAGTTTACGCTTCTCCTCCGACAATTTTATTTTAGGTTTTGGAGTCCTTTTTTTACTGATATTTGGTGTTTTGGATTTGACATGCTCTGTACTATGACATTGGGCATCGGCCTTGGCAGAAGACGTTGCTGGCATTTCATCGTCTCGGCCATGACTAGTGGCAGCAGCTTCAGCACGAGGTGGAAGTGGATCTTGATCTTTCCCTAATTTTGGAACCTCAACATTTTTGTTCTCCATATTTTAATAGGCACAACTAAAAGGCACCTCAGGTAAACAATGGAGATGGATGGATACTAGTATACTTAAGGATGGACTGCCGAGTGCCGACACAGAGGTAGCTACAGCCGTGGACTACCGTACTGTGTCTGCTGCTAATATAGACTGGATGATAATGATATGAAATCAATATATATATGTATGTATATATAATATCACTAGTGCTGCAGCTGGACAGGTAGATAATATATTTATTAGGTAATGATGACTGATGACGGACCTGCTGGACACTGTCAGCTCAGCAGCACCGCAGACTGCTACAGTAAGCTACTATACTATAGTAGTATGTACAAAGAAGAAAGAAAAAAAAAACCACGGGTAGGTGGTATACAATTATGGATGGACTGCCGAGTGCCGACACAGAGGTAGCTACAGCCGTGGACTAACGTACTGTGTCTGCTGCTAATATAGACTGGATGATAATGATATGAAATCAATATATATATGTATGTATATATAATATCACTAGTACTGCAGCCGGACAGGTAGATAATATATTTATTAGGTAATGATGACTGATGACGGACCTGCTGGACACTGTCAGCTCAGCAGCACTGCAGACTGCTACAGTAAGCTACTATACTATAGTAGTATGTACAAAGAAGAAAGAAAAAAAAAAAACACGGGTAGGTGGTATACAATTATGGATGGACTGCCGAGTGCCGACACAGAGGTAGCTACAGCCGTGGACTACCGTACTGTGTCTGCTGCTAATATAGACTGGATGATAATGATATGAAATCAATATATATATGTATGTATATATAATATCACTAGTACTGCAGCCGGACAGGTAGATAATATATTTATTAGGTAATGATGACTGATGACGGACCTGCTGGACACTGTCAGCTCAGCAGCACCGCAGACTGCTACAGTAAGCTACTATACTATAGTAGTATGTACAAAGATGAAAGAAAAAAAAAAAACACGGGTAGGTGGTATACAATTATGGATGGACTGCCGAGTGCCGACACAGAGGTAGCTACAGCCGTGGACTACCGTACTGTGTCTGCTGCTAATATAGACTGGATGATAATGATATGAAATCAATATATATATGTATGTATATATAATATCACTAGTACTGCAGCCGGACAGGTAGATAATATATTTATTAGGTAATGATGACTGATGACGGACCTGCTGGACACTGTCAGCTCAGCAGCACCGCAGACTGCTACAGTAAGCTACTATACTATAGTAGTATGTACAAAGAAGAAAGAAAAAAAAAAACACGGGTAGGTGGTATACAATTATGGATGGACTGCCGAGTGCCGACACAGAGGTAGCTACAGCCGTGGACTACCGTACTGTGTCTGCTGCTAATATAGACTGGATGATAATGATATGAAATCAATATATATATGTATGTATATATAATATCACTAGTACTGCAGCCGGACAGGTAGATAATATATTTATTAGGTAATGATGACTGATGACGGACCTGCTGGACACTGTCAGCTCAGCAGCACCGCAGACTGCTACAGTAAGCTACTATACTATAGTAGTATGTACAAAGAAGAAAGGAAAAAAAAACCACGGGTAGGTGGTATACAATTATGGATGGACTGCCGAGTGCCGACACAGAGGTAGCTACAGCCGTGGACTACCGTACTGTGTCTGCTGCTAATATAGACTGGATGATAATGATATGAAATCAATATATATATGTATGTATATATAATATCACTAGTTCTGCAGCCGGACAGGTAGATAATATATTTATTAGGTAATGATGACTGATGACGGACCTGCTGGACACTGTCAGCTCAGCAGCACCGCAGACTGCTACAGTAAGCTACTATACTATAGTAGTATGTACAAAGAAGAAAGAAAAAAAAAACCACGGGTAGGTGGTATACAATTATGGATGGACTGCCGAGTGCCGACACAGAGGTAGCTACAGCCGTGGACTACCGTACTGTGTCTGCTGCTAATATAGACTGGATGATAATGATATGAAATCAATATATATATATGTATGTATATATAATATCACTAGTACTGCAGCCGGACAGGTAGATAATATATTTATTAGGTAATGATGACTGATGACGGACCTGCTGGACACTGTCAGCTCAGCAGCACCGCAGACTGCTACAGTAAGCTACTATACTATAGTAGTATGTACAAAGAAGAAAGAAAAAAAAAAACCACGGGTAGGTGGTATACAATTATGGATGGACTGCCGAGTGCCGACACAGAGGTAGCTACAGCCGTGGACTAACGTACTGTGTCTGCTGCTAATATAGAGTCTAGACTGGATGATAAATTATTGATAATGAGATGAAATCAATATAATATCACTAGTACTGCAGCCGGACAGGTACTATATATATTTATTATGTAATGACTGATGACGGACCTGCTGGACACTGTCAGGTCAGCAGCACCGCAGACTGCTACAGTAAGCTACTATAGTAGTATGTATAAAGAAGAATGAAAAAAAAAAAAAAACACGGGTAGGTGGTATACAATATTATATATATATATATATATTATATACAATTATATATATATATATATATATATATATATTAAACTGGTGGTGATTGATTATTAAACTGGTGGTCAGGTCACTCACGTTGCAACTTGCAACTAGTACTCCGAGTCCTAAGCAGACAATCACAAAATATATTATTATACTGGTGGTCAGTGTGGTCACAACAATGGCAGTGTGGCACTGACTCTGGCAGCAAAAGTGTGCACTGTACGTTATATGTACTCCTGAGTCCTGCTCTCAGACTCTAACTGCTCCCCACTGTCAGTGTCTCCCCTACAAGTCAGATAATACAATACACTTACAGTCACACTATCTAATCTATATCACTTCAGCAAGTAGTATAGTAGTATAGTAGTACTCCTCCTAATAATGCTCCCCAAAATTACTACTACTGTGTCTCTCTCGTCTCTACTGTGTCTCTCTCTTCTCTAAACGGAGAGGACGCCAGCCACGTCCTCTCCCTATGACTCTCAATGCACGTGTGAAAATGGCGGCGACGCGCTGCTCCTTATATAGAATCCGAGTCTCGCGATAGAATCCGAGCCTCGCGAGAATCCGACAGCGGGATGATGACGTTCGGGCGCGCTCGGGTTAACCGAGCAAGGCGGGAAGATCCGAGTCGCTCGGACCCGTGAAAAAAAACATGAAGTTCGGGCGGGTTCGGATTCAGAGGAACCGAACCCGCTCATCTCTACCGTATAATTCCAGTGATTTTGCCATATAATTCCAGTAATCCTGCCGTATAATTACAGTAATCCTGCCGTATATTTCCAGTGATCCTGCCATATAATTCCAGTAATCCTGCCGTCTAATTACAGTGGTACTGGCGTATAATTCCAGTAATCCTGCCGTATAATTACAGTGATCCTGCTGTATAATTCCAGTAATCCTGCCATCTAATTACAGTCGTACTGCCGTATAATTCCAGTAATCCTGCCGTATAATTCCAGTGATCCTGCCGTATAATTAAAGTAATCCTGCCGTATAATTACAGTGATCCTGCCATATAATTACAGTAATCCTGCTGTCTAATTACAGTGGTACTGTCGTATAATTCCAGTAATCCTGCCGTATAATTCCAGTGATCCTGGAGTATAATTCCAGTGATCCTGCCGTATAATTTCAGTAATCCTGCCGTATGATTACAGTGATCCTGCCGTATAATTCCAGTAATCCTGCCGTATAATTCCAGTAATCATGCCGTATAATTACAGTGGTACTGGCGTATAATTCCTCTAATCCTGCCATATAATTCCAGTAATCCTGCTGTACAATTCCAGTGATCCTGCTGTATATTTCCAGCGATCCTGCCATATACTGTAGTTACAGTAATCATGCCGTATAATTCCAGTAATCCTGCCGTATAATTACAGTGATCCTGATGTATAATTCCAGTAATCCTGCCGTATAACTACAGTGGTACTGGCGTATAATTCCATATAAATCCATATAATTCCGTATAAATCCAGTCCAGTGGTGTTGCCATATAAATTCAGTGGTACTGTCCTGTGCTGTATATTATTTACTCCAAATAAAGGTGTTATTAATATTTAATACAAATCATTTTTACAGGGTTTGCCCTGTGAGGTGTAGGGGTATGCTCTCCTGTGCCGCATATTGTGTTATATAACTCCAGAAAAATAATGTAGAACAAAAATTTGGAGGATAAAATATGGAAAGATCAATGGCCCTCATTCCGAGTTGTTCGCTCGCAAGGCGAATGTAGCAGAGTTACACACGCTAAGCCGCCGCCTACTGGGAGTGAATCTTAGCTTCTTAAAATTGCGACCGACGTACGCGCAATATTGCGATTACAAACGAGTTAGCAGTTTCAGAGTAGCTCCAGACTTACTCTGCCTGTGCGATCATTTCAGTGCTTGTCGTTCCTGGTTGACGTCACAAACACACCCAGCGTTCGCCCAGGCACTCCCACCGTTTCCCCGGCCACTCCTGCGTTTTTTCCGGAAACGGTAGCGTTTTCAGCCACACGCCCCTGAAACGCCGTGTATCCGCCCAGTAACACCCATTTCCTGTCAATCACATTACGATCGCCGGAGCGAAGAAAAAGCCGTGAGTAAAAATACTTTCTTCATAGTAAAGTTACTTGGCGCAGTCGCAGTGCGAACATTGCGCATGCGTACTAAGCGGATTTTCACTGCGATGCGATGAAAAATACCGAGCGAACAACTCGGAATGAGGGCCAATAACCACTTCCTCCTAGTGCTGAAGCTGCTGCCACTAGTCATGACATAGACGATGAAATGCCATCAACATCGTCTGCCAAGGCCGATGCCCAATGTGATAGTATAATTCCAGTGATCCTGCCGTATAATTCCAGTGGTCCTGCCATATAATTCCAGTAATCCTGCTGTATAATTACAGTGATTCTGCCATCTAATTACTGTGGTACTGGCGTATAATTCCAGTAATCCTGCCGTATAATTCCAGTAATCATCCCATATAATTCCAGTGATCCTGCCGTATAATTCCAGTAATCCTGCCCTATAACAGTAATCCTGCCGTCTAATTACAGTGGTACTGCCGTATAATTCCAGTAATTCTGCCGTATAATTACAGTATTCCTGCCGTATAATTACAGTGATCCTGCCGTATAATTACAGTAATCCTGCCGTAAAATTACAGTGATCCTGACGTACAATTACAGTAATCCTGCAGTATAATTACAGTAATCATGCTGTCTAATTACAGTGATACTGGCGTATAATTCCAGTAATCCTGCCATATAAATCCAGTGATCCTGCCATATAATTCCAGTGATCCTGACGTATATTTCCAGTAATCCAACCGTATAATTCCATTGATCCTGCCGTATAATTCCAGTAATCCTGACGTATAATTCCAGTAATCCTGCCATATAACTACAGTGGTACTGGCGTATACTTCCAGTAATCCTGCCGTATAATTACAGTAATACTGCCGTATAATTCCATATAAATCCATATAATTCTGTATAAATCCAGTCCAGTGGTGCTGCCATATAAATTCAGTGGTGCTGGCCTGTGCTGTATATTATTTACTCCAAATAAAGGGGTTATTAATATTTAATACAAATCATTTTACAGGGTTTGCCCTGTGAGGTGTAGGGGTACGCTCTCCTGTGCTGCATATTGTATTACATAACTCCAGAAAAATAATGGAGAATAAAAATTTGGAGGATAAAATAGGGAACGATCAAGAAACACTTCCTCCTAGTGCTGAAGCTGCTGCCACTAGTCATGACATAGACGATGAAATGCCATCAACGTCGTCTGCCAAGGCCGATGCCCAATGTGATAGTAGAGGGCATGTAAAATCCAAAAAGCCAAAGTTCAGTAAAAAGACCCAAAAAAAGAAATTTAAATGGTCTGAGGAGAAATGTAAACTTGCCAATATGCCATTTACGACACGGAGTGGCAAGGAACGGCTGAGGCCCTGGTCTATGTTCATGACTAGTGGTTCAGCTTCACATGACGATTGAAGCCCTCATCCTCCCGCTAGAAAAATGATAAGAGTTAAGCTGGAAAAAGCACAGAAAAGAACTGTGCGTTCTAAGATGATATCACAAATCCCCAAGGAGAGTCCAAGTGTGTCGGCGGTTGTGATGCCTGACCTTCCCAACACTGGATGGGAAGAGGTGGTTCCTTCCACCATTTGCACACACCCTGCAAGTGCTGGAAGGAGCACCCACAGTCCAGTTTCTGATATTCAAATTGAAGATGTCACTGTTGAAGTACACCAGGATGAGGATATGGGTGTTGCTGGCTCTGAGGAGGAAGTTGACGATGAGGATTCTAATGGTGATGTGGTTTGATTAAATCAGGCAGCGGGGAAGACACCTGTTGTCCGTGGGATGAAGAAGCCCATTGTGATGCCTGGGCAAAATACCAAAAAAGCCACCTCTTCGGTGTGAAATGATTTCTCCACAAATCCGGACAACAGGTGTGTTGCCTCTGTGAATCTGTAATGAGTAGGTGTAAGGATGTGAACCACCTAGGAACATCCTCCCTTATACGTCACCTGCAGCGCATTCATCAGAAGTCAGTGTCAAGTTGTGAAACTTTGCTAAGAGCGTAAGCAGGCCATTGACACTTAAATCCCTTCTTCCTCTTGTCCCAAGCTCCTGCAAGCCACACCACCAACTCCCTCAACGTCAACTTCCTCCTCAGTCAGGAACGTCAGTAGTCCTGCAGGCCATGTCACTGGCAAGAACGAGGAGTCCTCTCCTAACCGGGATGCCTCCAGAAGATCCTTGAGTGGTACGCCTCCTGCTGCTGCCGCTGCTGTTGTTGCTGCTGGGAGTCAATTGTCATCCCAGAGGGAAAGTCGGAAGATCACTTGTACTACTTCAACTAAGCAATTGACTGTCCAACAGTCCTTTGTGAGAAAGATGAAATATCACAGCAGTCATCCTGTTGCAAAGCGGATAACTGAGGCCTTGACAGCTATGTTGTTGTTAGACGTGCATCCGGTATCCGCCATTAGTTCAGTGGGACTTAGAGAATTGTTTGAGGTAGTGTGTCCCCGGTACCAAATTCCATCTAGGTTCCACTTCACTAGGCAGGCGATACCGAGAATGTACAGAGACGTCAGAAAAAGTGTCCTCAGTGTCCTAAAAAATGCAGTTGAACCCACTATCCACTTAACCACGGACATGTGGACAAGTGTAACAGGGCAGACTAAGGACTATATGACTGTGACAGCCCACTGGGTAGATGTGTTGCCTCCCACAGCAACAACAACAGCGGAACCAGTAGCAGCATCTCGCAAACGCCACCTCGTTCCTAGGCAGTCCACGCTATGTATCACCGCTTTCCGTAAGAGGCACACCGCTGACAACCTCTTATGGAAACTGAGGGACATCATTGCACAATGGCTTACCCCAATTAGACTCTCCTGGGGATTTGTGATATCGGACAACGCCACCAATATTGTGCATGCATTACATCTGGGCAAATTCCAGCACGTCCCATGTTTTGCACATACAATTAATTTGGTGGAGCAGATTTTTTTTTTTAAATGACAGGGGCGTGCAGGAGATGCTGTCGGTGGCCCGAAAAATTGTGGGCCACTTTCAGCATTCAGCCACTGCGTGCCGAAGACTGGAACGCCATCAAACACACCTGAACCTGCCCTGCCATCACCTGAAGCAAGAGGTGGTAACGAGGTGGAATTCAACACTCTATATGCTTCAGAGGATGGAGGAGCAGCAAAAGGCCATTCAAGCCTATACATCCACCTACAATGTAGGCAAAGGAGGGGGAATGCACCTGACTCCAGCGCAGTGGAGAACAATTTCTGTCTTGTGCAAGGTTCTCCAACCCTTCGAACTTGCCACACGTGAAGTCAGTTCAGACACTGCCAGCTTAAGTCAGGACATTCCCCTCATCAGGCTTTTTCAGGAGCAGCTGGAGAAATTGATGGAAGAGCTAAGACAGAGCGATTCCGCAAAGTATGTGGGACTTGTGGATGGAGCCCTTCATTTGCGTTCTCAACTCAAGCGGAACGTGACCCATCAACAGCTCCTCCTTCACTTTCTCCCGCAACTGGGGCTGCGAGGAAAAAGATAAGATTTCCTAGCCAACCCGCTGGCAGTGATGCAGGGCAGTCAGGAGCGAGTGCTGACATCTGGTCCAGACTGAAGGACCTGCCAACGATTACTGACATGTCTACTGTCACTGCATATGATTCTGTCACCATTGAAAGAATGGTGGATGATTACATGAGTGACAGCATCCAAGTAGGCATGTCAGATAGTCCGTACATATACTGGCAGGAAAAAGAGGCAATTTGGATGCCCTTGCACAAACTGCCTTTATTTTACCTAAGTTGCCCCCCCTCCAATGTGTACTCTGAAAGAGTGTTTAGTGCAGCTGGTAACCTTGTCAGCGTAGGAGGTTACTTCCACAAAATGTGTAGAAGATGATGTTCATCAAAATGAATTATACATTTCTCCGAGAAGACCTTGACTAGCAATTGCCTCCAGAAAGTACACAGGGACCTGTGATGGTGGATTCCAGTGGGGACGAATTAATACTATGGTGGTCATTCCGAGTTGTTCGCTCGCTGCTATTTTTAGCAGAATTGCTAATAGGCCAAAATCCGGCAGTTCTGCGCATGCGTATGCACTGCAGGGTGCACGCGCTAAGCAATTTTACACAAAACTATGCTATTTTACTCACGGGCGAACTAAGCTTTTCAGTAGCTCTGTTGATCAGAGAATGATTGACAGGAAGTGGCTGTTTCTGGGTGGTAACTGAGCGTTTTCCGGGAGTGTGCTAAAAAACGCAGGCGTGCCAGCAGAAAACACAGGAGTGGCTGGAGAAACGGGGGAGTGGCTGGCCGGACGCTGGGCGTGTTTGTGACGTCAAACCAGGAACTAAATGGACTGAGGTGATCGCAATCTAGGAGTAGGTCTGGAGCTACTCAGAAACTGCAAGGAAATACTTAATAGCAGAATTGCTAATCTTTCGTTAGCAATTCTGCTATGCTAAGATACACTCCCAGAGGGCGGCGGCTTTGTGTTTGCACTTCTGCTAAAAGTAGCTAGCGAGCGAACAACTCGGAATGGCCACCTATGTGAGGAGTAGGATGTACACCAGGCATTCCCAACCACGGTCCTTAAGGTTTTAGTGACATCCAGGCTGCAGCACAGATGGCTAAATCAAAATAACTGAGCTACTAATTAAGTCACCTGTGCTGAAGTCTGGATATCACTAAAACCTGCACTGTTAGTGTGCCTTGAGGACCGTGGTTGGGAACGCCTGATGTACACAGTGAAAGGGGTGAGGAATCGTAGGATAGGATGAGGTCGATATCTTGCCTCTGTAGAGCCATTTTGTGCAAGGAGAGATTGATTGCTTCTTTTTTGGTGGAGGCCCAAACAAACCAGTCATTTCAGCCACAGTCGTGTGGCAGACCCTGTCGCTGAAATGATTGGTTTGTTAAAGTGTACATGTCCTGTTTATACAACATAAGGGTGGGTGGGAGGGAGGGCCTAACGACAATTCCATCTTGCACCTCTTTTTCTTCTTTGCATCATGTGCTGTTTGGGGACTAGTTTTTTAAGGGCCATCCTGTCTGCCACTGCAGTGCCACTCCTAGATGGGCTAGGTGTTTGTGCTGCACACTTGTGTCGCTTAGCTTAGCCATTTAGCTACCTCATTGCACCTCTTTTTCTTCTTTGCATCATGTGCTGTTTGGGTCCTAGTTTTTGAATAGTGCCATCCTATCTGCCACTGCAGTGCCACTCCTAGATGGGCCAGGTGTTTGTGCCGCACACTGGTGTCGCTTAGCTTAGCCATCCAGCTACCTCATTGCACCTCTTTTTCTTCTTTGCATCATGTGCTGTCTGGGTCCTAGTTTTTGAATAGTGCCATCCTGTCTGCTGCCACTGCAGTGCCACTCCTAGATGGGCCAGGTGTTTGTGCCGCACACTTGTGTCGCTTAGCTTAGTCATACAGCTACCTCATTGCACCTCTTTTACTTCTTTGTATGATGTGCTGTTTGGGGCCTAGTTTTTTTAAGTGCCATCCTGTCTGCAACTGCAGTGCCACTCCTAGATGGGCCAGGTGTTTGTGCTGCACACTTGTGTCGCTTAGCTTAGTCATCCAGCCACCTCGGTGCAACCTTTTGGCCTAAAAACAATATTGTGAAGTGTGATGTGTTCAGAATAGACTGGAAATGAGTGGAAATTGAGGTTAATAATACCGTAGGAGCAAAATTACCCCCAAATTCTGTGATTTTAGCTGTTTTTATGTTTTTTCAAAAATCATCCAGATCTAAAACCAAAACATGAAAGGGTGGTTTTGGCAAAACCAAGCCAAAACCAAAACAGGAGCGGGGAATTAGAACCAAAACCAAAACACGAAAAGTGCCCGCCGCACATCTCTAATTCAAACAAAGAGTTCTAAATGTAATTGTTACATATTCTGTCACTGTCACCTTTAGCATATAATAATAAAATGGAGTTGGATCCTGTACCGTGTATTGTCATTGTGTCTGAGGGGTAAAGCAGGTCTGCCTCTCTGATCTTAACCGAACCAGGTTTATTTTACACCCACACTCATTTTAAAAATTTCGGCACCGGATATGTGGGCATTACATGGTGATACACCAAGATTCTCTACGGAAAAGCATTATGCACTGCACAAAAAATGTACAATTATAAAAATATGCGTATACACGCATAAGTGCAAACAGCAAACTTCTTTATCGTCTAAAACCTCACAGATGACTAATAGGCTTCAGCTCATGATGATGTGATAATTAGATATGTAACCATAGATACGAAATAGGAAGAGAGGACAGGAGCCCAGTTGCCGAGTGTTCCTACAATCTAAAGCATGCAATGTGGATGGTTGCATGAAGGTTTGGCCTTATAAAGGCATTTCTGCCTTATAACTCCAGTTACTGGAGAGTCTGTGACCTGTAAGCTGCCAAACTCCCACAAGCTAAATAGACACAGCCCAAGAGGGGAGAGAGACGGCATAAATCACGGGGTCTGACAGGGACCACCTGGTGCTAACACCCGGCAGGCTGGGTGCAGAGTCTGCTCTCTGCTGCTGACTGGGCATTTTCTCAAGTTTTATGGGTGTTGTGTAGGAGACTCTGTGTTTACACTGGGAAGAATGATATTTACTCTCACTGAAAGATATTTCAGCCCATCGTCCTGGCCACCTGCCTCCTCCTGTGTGTAGGGAATGATATAGTATATTTATTATTGACCCAATATTATGGTAATGACATTGAGGTTAGAGAACTCACTGGGGCATATTTATCACACTCTAGTATAGTGCACGTGGGCACTCGTGGGACTACTGTAATACAGGCTTACGGCCCCTCTGCCCGGATGTAGCGTACGATTCATTGGAGATTGTTGCTGGTACATGCATGGTATGCGCACGGTGTGATATAAAAGTCCTGATATTAATGAAATATTCATAAAGATTGAGGGGCTCATCTGATTTGCGCGGTGCTGCAATCACTTTAGCATCTGTTGCCATAGCAGCAACTATACACCAATGTCGGGATCAGCCCTTTATCCGGTGTACAGCCATGCGTAGGGATGCACAAGGACTGAGATGCCCACTTGGTGCATCTATTACACGCTGTTATACTGTATGGTGCCACCATTGGTGGCATGACCAAAACGTGGCATGACCATATGGTAGGTGCAGATTCTTCGTCATAGTCTGGCATCCAACCAGGGCCGGATCTAGACCTTGTGGCGACCAGGGTGAAAAAATAGGGGCGTGGCTTCATGGAGAAAGGGCGTGGTCAGTTATGCCCCCTGTAACTGAGCCCTAAGTACTTGTGCCCCCAGTACTGTGCCCCCTGTAGCTGTGCCCACAGTAGTATTGCACACAGTACTGTGCCCCCAGGAGTATTGCCCCCAGTAGTGTGCCCCCTGTAGACTTGTGGCCCCTGTAGAGTTGTGCCCCCAGTAGTATTGCCCACAGTACTGTGCCCCCTGTAGAGTTGTGCCCCCTAGTTGTGCCGCTTGAAAAAAAAAATTAATACTTACAATCCCCGCTCCTGTTTCCCAACCGCTGCTGCCCTCCGCCGGTGCCGCTCCTCGGATCTATGGGAGAGATGTCATGACGTCTCTCCCATAGCACCGCATAGACACTAGAGGTCAATTAGGACCTCTAGCGTCTATGTGCCGCTCCCACAATGCAGTGCAGGTGCGCGATGACTTCATCGCACACCGCACAGCACTGTACAGCACCACACAGCACCGGCACCAGTAGCGGATCTTGGCACGGCGGCGGCGCCCTCCGGACGGCGGTGCCCTGGGCAAAAATCCTGCTTTCAAGTAGCAAAATCTGCTACTGCCTCCAACGTCAGTGATTAAGCATCTGTGTATGCAACCAGCTCAGCGACACGCCGGAGACACTCCCTTAACACGCCCATGGATCATCTCTAGGGGGCAGATTCAGTTGCCGGCGGGAAGTGTAGAAAACCCAGGGGTTGAAGGGGTTTTAGCAGCGGGGTTATGGTATTCAATTGCTGGACTGAAAATCAATCAGTGTCTTTTCTCACACACCATCTGAGCAAGTCTGATCTTTCCTAAAATCGTTAAAATCATAGGACTTGCTCTGGCACCCTGGCGGCAACCCCCCCAAAGACAAATTAAGCAATTCAAAGTTTCCTATTAGCTTAATTAGTCCGTAATTACTCCACCTTTGAAGCGGGATCCGTGGCTTCTGCAGCAGGGTGAGTATGCGAGGTGTGTGGAGTGCTGTGAGTGTGTATAAGTGTGCATGAGTGTGTATGTGCATGAGTTTGTGTGATTGACTCACGGTATCTGTGACACCCCCGTGTAGTGTATTCCCCACCCTAGAGCCGGCCGCTGGAAAAACTGCATCTCCCAGCAGCCCTTGCTCCTCCTAGTATCCCTAGAGATTCCCAGCAGCCCCAGGAGCTCCCAGCAGTCCCCTCTCCACTGGGTAGATGTATGGGAGTCGCTGAGCTGCGTCTCAACCGCACACACCATGGAAGCATGCACTATATGAGTTTTTAGGGATTTTCGTGCAGTAGTATGAATTTGCTCAACTCCATGATCATCATCAACTCGGACTCTGGCCCTGAGTGTGCGGTAAATAAATTGATAGTTTTTTTGTTCCAACACTGTCTCTACGGAAAACACTACTGAAAAGTTTACGGTAATGAAGGAAGAGAAAAGACTTCTATGCATTGTTGTCAGTCTTCCCGTCATGCCGATTTCCAATCAGATCAGCAATACCACATTGTTTTTCTGGGGAGCAGTTCCTAACACTGCGATGTAGGTGTACAAACAGGAATTCTCTGGGAGACTAATGGGAGCAGTCTTTGGAGTCACCAGGGGCGGATTTAGGGGTCAGGGGCCTCAGGGCGCCCCTAGACACACCAGTAATGGCCGCCCTCCAACCCCCTCAATTTTATTATTTGCCATTGTTTGGTTATAAGCCCTCATTTGGCGATTGGCAGATGAATATAATATAATAATAAATCAAGCCATGAGCTATGACATTTTGGGGGAGATTCAAATATTTGAAAAGTCAGTTGGGAGTCTGGTCCTATCTAATAGACAGGAAAAAACAGACACCCACCCGACTTTTCAAACATTTGAATCTCCCCCTTTGTTTGTAATTATGTATACATATTTATTTACTAAGTCGAACATCTTACAGGGGCAGTCTGTGCTTGTCCTACCCATAACACTCCACTTGAGATGGCATACGGTGCATTACAGTGGAAATATTTAGTAGTTACTGGGAAATATTAGACTGACAGTAATAAAACAAGCATCCAAGTGCCGCTCCCCTAGCAAGTGGCGCCCCTAGGCACATGCCTCATGTACCTAATAGGAAATTCACCAATGGTAGTCACAGGTGCAAATAAATGAGGCCACCGCTTTATTTACTTTTTATAATAACTTCAACTGTGTCAAATCTTCATTTACTTCCATGAGTGGGAGCTGACATGTACTTGCAGTTATAGTGGCTGGCAACTGCATGTACAATCATACATTGCAGTACGTGTCCTCCCTGTAGCGGTATCTGGACTCTAGGTCGACAGCCATTAGGTTGACACCTATTAGGTCGACACCCATTGGTCGATAGTGGATAGGTCAACACTAGAAATAGGTCAACATGAACACGGTCGACATGAGTTTTTCACATTTTTGGCGGTGGACTTTTTCATACTTTTCGATCCACGTGGACTATGATTGGGAACGGTAGGGTAGCCTGTGCTGAGCGCAGCATGCAAGGGGACGCGGTGCACTAATTGGGGTTCCCGGTCACTTGACGGAGATAACGACACCAAAATAACATTAAAACCTCATTTTTCATGTCGACTGTATAGGCCGTGTCGACCTACTCACTGTCAACCAATGGGTGTCGACCTAATGGGTGTCAACCTAATTGGTGTCGACCCTGAGTCCCATACCCAGTGTTGGACTGGGGCATGAAGGGCCCACCGGGGGGAATGCTGCTGTAGGGGCCCATGCTTAAAGGTGTAGCCAGGTTCCAGTGGGGGCGTGGCCAGCCACCACAGAGGTTTGGCTATCCATTACATGTTCTGTGCCCCTTGGTAAATATATAATAAACCAAATTATTGTGAAGCATAATATAACATATGTATAATGCATAAATCCAGTGCACTAGGATAGTCTGGAACTTGATCCCTAGAGGAGGAGGAGGGCCCACAGGCAGTGGGGCCCACCGGTGGTTTCCCCTGTTCCCCTGTGGGCCAGTCCGACCCTGCCCATACCCCCTGTGACATCATCACCAAGCTCAAGTGCCCAGAAAAACATTACCCTTACATCTGCATTTAAGTCTTTCAATTTGCTTTGTCAGAACAGCTGGACCTGTAAACATTATAACTGCCATGAAAAGAAGTTGGAAACCAGCAGCTTCCATCTATATAAAGCTCTATCCCCCCCCCCCATCCCTGTCCACATCCCCCCATCGCTGTCCACCTTTCTAGATCAGTATGAAACTGCTTTGTTTGCAATATGTTGATGTATGACGCATACAATAGCACTGCCAGACGTCTTTATGTGATTCTTACGGTAATACAGTTCTCCTTTATTCTTGGGTCTGTACAACACTTTCTTTGTCTTTGCTTGGATGTGAGCATACTGTAGCTCTATTTACACAGATAATTATTTTAAAGTTGTATATATATTTTATTGCTTGTAGAAAGGAACTATTATTAATTATCTGCAGTACATACACCCAACCTGCTAAGCAGGCAATACAAATAATTTGCAAACATGCTCCCTCTATAGGCAGTAGCAAACATTACTGAAGCATCAGCTTTACATGTACTCAGATAAGTTAAACACAGATAAAAATATGATTTACTTATCTTGTAGCATTCATCCCAGTCAGGTTTATCCCCCGACTTCTGCCATAGTCATTGAAAGATACTCTTGACCATCTATTATCAACATCACATGCCTCCTGTATGATAAAAGCTAGATCTGTCTAGAGCTTCATGACATCCTTGGACTGTGGAAGACAATGGGAGACTTTCCGTAGGTTGGCTAAGGCTGCCTTTTTTTTTTAGATAGGCAATGTATTGTCCATTGACAAGACTTGACTGGTAGGATTAAGGACAGAACACTACTGGGAGAAGATTTCAGTGGGCTCCATGGTTCAGGCAAAGCCTGATTTAGACCCCACTGGCCTCTGTTTAACAAAACACATAAGGAAAGGATAGAATAATCCATGCCCCTCAGTGCCCGCTCAGGATGATCACACTGTTGGCACACTTATGGACTTCTATCCAAAACTGACTTCTCCATTTGATGGGGTTCTCCTTTCAAATATCTGGTCTGAATATTTATTTAAAAATGGCAAACAATGAATCCTAAGCACCTTGGCAATGGCTGCCCTATGTTGGGGAAGTTCAAACGATAGACCCAAGAGTGACACATTCTCTGAAGTTTGAAGTTGTAAGCAGTGGTGTAACTACCAAGGGTGCAGGAGGTGCAGCTGCTATGGGGCCAGAGCTGCTACCAGGGCCCGCTGCTCCTCCTGCACTCAGACATCGGCTGCCTCCAAGGCCTGCTGGTCCCCCCTTCACCCCTGCCCACTGTGAGAACGGCCGCCGCAGCCGATAACACCCCCTCCGCAGGATGCAGCTTAAGATGAGGATGCAGAGGGGTGTGCAAGGCCCTTCCTGGCCAGCTCCAAGTCCTGGCTGCCGGTGTCGCGATTCGTGGACTTTTAGGGGGAGGGGCCTAATTCTATGAAATGCCCACCCCCATCAGAGACATCTGCTGTGTTGAGGAGGGACAGGTAATGTATTTCCTGCTTGTCTCCCCCCTCTCTCCCTGATATTCTCTCCCTTGCTCCTCTCTCTCTCTTTGTCTCTCTCCCTGACACACTCACTCTCTTTTTGAGTCTGTCTCTCTCTACCTCCCAACACTGTTTCTCTCCCTGACACTACCACTCTCTCACCCTCTCTGATACTGTCTCTCCCTCTCTCTGACACAACCTCTCTCTCGTTCTTTCTCTCCCTGACACCCCCTCTCACGTTCGTTCTCTCCGTCTTTCTCTCCCTGACCTCACTCTCCTTTGCTTCCCTCTCTCTCTTCCTGACACTCTTGCTTGCTCTCCTCCCTCTCTGTATTCCACCTCCCCATTTCTCTCTCTGACTGATACCCTTTCTCCTGTCTCTCTTTTTCTCATTCCCCCCCTTTTCCATGAAACTCTCTCTCTCCCTGACCTCCCTCTCTCTCCTTCTTTCTTGCTCCTCTCTCCCCCAGCATTCCCTGTGTGTATCTTTCTCCCTCTCTCTCTCTCTCTCTCTTTCTTTCTCTCTTACTCCCCTCACTCTCTCCCTCTCCTGCTTCCATAAGGGGCATTGTAGTGAAAATGGGGGGGCCCTTTCAAGATTTTGCCTATGGGGCCCCCAAAGTTCTAGTAACGCCCCTGGTTGTATGAGAATGGGCCAAAGCTATTTTTTATCTGTCATCAGACTGTTTGCCTATCCGTTCGTGGAAAGGGGAGATTCGCTGCAGTCTATCCGGGTTCCCTCCTCTCAGCCGGAGGGATGGGGGAGGAGGAATAATGCTAAAGTCATTTAAAAACAAAACAAAAAATCCCATTGTAATGACGTAAATGTAGCAGTGACACTTCCTCCAGCTATGTGTTTTCCCTGCCAGAAAGTAAGGGAGAAAGAGAGAGAGACTCTGTACAGTGTGTATATATTCCATTACACAGAGCCCTTGATGTATCCTCGGCAGTCACTGAACTTTCCCGCTTTCCTCTGACATTTGTGTTACACATGGCTCGTTAGTACGCTCAGACTTGGAGCGAGAGATCTATTTTCTTGTAGACGTGAAGGACGTTAAACGGCCTTATTTTCTTTGCAGCGATACTTGTAGCCGAGCCAAGAATATTCCAGAATGAGCATCTGCGCTCAGAGTTACAGAAACAATATTTCCCATGTATCTACAAGGGGAAATGTGCGCGTGCGTTACAGGGGTGCAGATGTGTAGATGGAATGTGGGTGTGGAACTCAGAATAAGACCACAGCACCCTAAAATAGCAGTAACCTTATAAAACTATTAATGTAACACACACCTAGATTTATCTGCAAAAGTATCCGCAATGTCTCTCTACTAGAGACATTTGGAATAAAGCTTTTGAGCACTGGGGGGAGTATTTTTTCCCATGCGCTTGAACTTCCTGCCTATAAGACTTTTGGAGGACACAACTTTGGGGGTCATTCCGAGTTGATCGCTAGCTGCTGTTGTTCACTGCGCAGCGATCAGTGAAAAAACAGCCAATCTGCGCATGCGTATGCACCGAAATGCGCACGCGTGTTGTATGGATACGAAGTCCTTTGTGGTTTTGCACTGATTCTAGCGACGATTCCAATCGCACAGCCGAACGCAAGGAGATTGACAAGAAGTGGGAGTTTCTGGGTGGCAACTGACCGTTTTCTGGGAGTGTTTGGAAAAACGCAGGCGTGGCCGGGCGTTTGCTGGGCGGGTATCTGACATCATTACCGTGTCCTTCGTTGCAGCAATCATCGCACAGAATAAGTAACTACAGAGCTGGTCTTGTTCTGCACAAAATGTGTTTGCTGCCGCGTGGCTGCACAGGCGTTCGCACTCCAGCAAAGTGAAAATACATTCCCCCGTGGGCGGCGACAATGCGTTTGCACGGCTGCTAAAAACTGCTAGCGAGCTATAAACTTGGAATGAGGGCCGTTGACGGTATGTTTCTTACAATAGTGCTGCAATTGTTTCTTTTTCAGATTGCGGTAGTGCTCGTCCCATTATCACCTATAGGGACGGCACTGTGCATTGTGAAACAGTGGTGAAATTACGGTTTCACTGCTATTTCTTCACTTTTTAGATAAAGAAACCTCTTCCCCTGCTAATAAGTAGGAATGGAACAGTATCCGGTCTATAGATCTACACTAAAAAGGTCTACAGTTAATAGGTCGACCACTAATGGTTGACATGCATTAGGTCGACAGTGTCAAAAGGGCAACATGTAAAGGTAGAAAGTTCAAAAAGTTGACATGGTCAAAAGTTCGATGTGACAATGGTCGACGCACATATGGTAGACACAATTTTTTTTAACTTTTTCATACTATAACATCTGTGCGTTCAACAATTGGGAATAGTAAACTGCCCGAAACATGGCGAGCAAACGCGGTACACTGATGGGGCTTGTTTGTGGCAGAAAAGTGACAAAACACAGAAAACATAAATAAAAAATTGTGTCTACCTGTTTTGTGTCAACAATTTCCATGGTGACCTTTCGACCCTGTCGACCTTTTCTACTGCCTACCTATTCCATGTCAAGTATTTGACCCTGTCGACCATTAGTGGTAGACCTATTGACTGTAGACCTTTTTAGTGTAGATCTAATAATCCACAACCGAATGGAAGTATGTATTACTTTACGTTACTTTTTTGTAACTAGACCTCTTAGTCTTACTACTTTAGATTTATTTTATTTTGTGTTTTCTTTTAAACTGTAAAGCATTTTGAGCTGCATTAGGAGAAAATAGCTGTATAAATAAAATGATTACTATTATGTGACTATTAACACTGTAGATCCCAGCTGGCAGGGCTGCAGTTAGGTGTGGCACCATTGCTGCCCCATGGCATCTGCCTGTGGGCTGTAGTTGTACTGCAGAGCTGTCTGGAGCATCCATGGAATGCCTCGGGGAGGCACCATGCAACCTGTGGAGCTGCCCGTTGAATTCTTAGGACACTCTGGACAGAGCTCAACATCCCAGATTCGGCGGCCACGCCCCCTTGGTGTGACATCATGATGTAACGTAGGGTGACCATATTATCCCTTTTACCTGGGACGCTCATGGATTACACGGCAATCGCGGCATTACACAGCGGGGGCGTGGCTTAAATGACGCTGCCCAGAAGCCACGCCCCGTTCTGCATCTGGTCCGCCTCCGTTCCGCCTCTGCCCCCCCCCCCCCCCTGTCACGTCACCTCACTGCCCGCCCCCCCTGCTGAGCCGACGGGCTGCTCTCTCCCGGAGAGAGCAGCCCAGAAGTCGGCAACTATGGGGTAGGGGCTTGCACAGGGTGCACTGCTGTACCGTTACTACCACGCTGCCAGTGGGCTTGGCAGTGCACCTAGGTGGCAGAAATCACTGTTGCCCTAATCTGTGAAAAATCCATAACCAGGGATGTAGCTGTTATAAGTAAATGTTCCCCCAGCAAACAGTAGTTTTCTGTACTCTTTGCTTTTAGATCCTGTCATCTGGGCATGCTCCGTCCTGGATCTTCAATACCTTACTAACGATGGGGTAAAACTATTCCTCACTGATGGTGTTAGCTTCGATGGAAAACCATAGGCAGGTGTCTTCACAGCATGCGGCATAAAAAACAACAATTGTTTGTAAGAACAAATGACCACCAGTGAGTGACCAATCCCATTGGAGGCGTGGTCAGGCCCCCAGTGTCTACGGCCCAAAACTGGGCAGGACCCATTTGCATTGTTTTACCAGTGAAGAAACCTTAATTGCAGTCATCTATATGTCATATGAACTTAGCAAGCAAGAATAGGTTCGGGACAACTTATCCAGCACTGCGAGGAGCTCCGATAAAAAATGGGGAGCCAGGGGGTGCAAATGGCCATGTAGATCAACGCAGGGATCATTATTAAATGTTTGAAATCGTATCCCTATTTCTGGAACTATATCAGTCATTCTGATGTAGTTGCACTATAGAACACAGCACCCAAAATATTTATCTCTGTTTATTAGTGTCATTGTCACAGCCAGGGCAGCCAACAGGGGGGGACTGCAGGGACTGTAGTGCCGGGCCCTTATAGAGAGGGGGGCCACCCCTGCTCCTTACGCCAATATCTGGAAAGCTGCACAGGCTGCACAACAACAGCGTTCTAATGCGCAGGGAGGATTTAAACAAGCCTTCCCTGCACATCAGCTCTTTGTGAATCATTCCTGCAAGTCCGCAACGCTCCACCCACATGTAACATCATAATGTGTGAGATCACATGATTTTTTTTTTTCGTGGGGGGGGCCATGTCTTTTTTGTTAGACCAGGGCCCCACAATTTCTGATGGCAGTCCTGGCCGCAGACAATCTGGCCCAACGTGACCAGGGCTGCGGTCCCACCACCTGCACCTCCAGTATTATCAATATTCTTTCTGAGATCACTGCAATCTCCTATCCTGCAGCAGGATGAAGTATGATCCATTGCAAGTTCCCTCTATTTACACATAGATTTAAGCTGGAAAACAAACTTAAGCAAACAAGACATTTTCTAGGCAGTTTAAGTGTGGTCATCTTGGATCCGAACTGAGTTTTGTTTGTATTGATCTTCATCCAAATGAACTCTAAACTGAGCTTTGATCATGGCTACGGGAACAGCAGGATGCTAAAATAATCCTGATTTCTATTTTAGTTGCCTTATTACATTAGGAAAGCACAAGAAATGACTCTCGGAGAGAGTTTACTCATTGAGGAAATTTTGCCAAAGTCAACTCAGAAACACATTATCCCATGTGCCACTGTTACAGCTGAGACTTAATCGCACAGAGCAGAACCTAATCCCTGAATTTTGGACGTTCCCCAGTGAATGGGAACCTGCCGTGACCCCGGGCCGATATCAGACCATCGCAGGTCACAATTGTCAAACTCCATTATGAGGCGCTGAT
Organism: Pseudophryne corroboree; assembly: GCF_028390025.1. Lineage (NCBI taxonomy): Eukaryota > Metazoa > Chordata > Amphibia > Anura > Myobatrachidae > Pseudophryne > Pseudophryne corroboree. The sequence continues at coordinate 321,538,372 of NC_086454.1, forward strand.
CCTGTGCACTGCTCAGTGTACAAAGCTGGTTCCTGTTTTACTGCATTTTTGTTACACAGCCAGTGCTGTTGGGGAGAGAAATGTCTTGTGGCGGTTTATTACATTCATCCGGATACTGCTGCTCTCATTGCTTTGTTATGGGCCCTCAGCTAAGTAATTAGCATTCAAACTTCTGCCTGTCTCTATTTTCCTACCAGACGCAGGTCCGATGGTTTACGTACAGATCCGATGGGAGAAAACAGCCAGGTTGGCTCAGCTGAGGATGGGGGGAGGGTGATGCATCACAAGGGGCAGGGTGGAGGCATGGCAATAAAAACGAGGTGGTACAGGGGCACGGTGGCCGTAATTATGTCATCATGGGCACATCCCCATTCTTTACAATGCCAAGATTGCCTGCATTATACAGCAGGGGGCGTGGCTATGATAATGCAATTCAGCGAGAATTGCATCATCGTCCACCTGGACCGCCCACTTTATTCGCTAAGTGGGCGGCCAGGTCCGAAATGCAGCTGAAAGCGGGTAACTTGCCCATTCTTCCAAGGGGCCGGTAGGGCCACCTCCCAGTTTTTCCGAGAGAGTAGGCAAGTATGTAGCAAAATTACAAAATAGTTTAATGTCATGAAAAATTAAAATGACAACACATTAAAAAATATCACTCATTAGGACATATATAAAACAATATATACTGGTTACGTTAGTAAATACATATAAATATACAGTGTGTAACAATATTCTGTTAGCTGGTAAGTCAAAGATATGAGTCTCTGTTAGGCGCTCTAGGGTCTTATTCTGGTTTGGGAATAAAGCAAGAAAAAGCAACTGTACACCTGAACAAACCATGTTGCAATGCAAGGGGTGCAAATGCATAAAACAAAATTGCATGCAGGGTAAATACTCGTTGCTTTTGCATGTAGCCCACATATGATGGACAGCTTTATCTTTACACTGCAATTTAGATTTTAGTTTGGACTCTCACATTGAACTCTCTCTGCCCATTTTACATCTGCCCCACCTGCAGTGCAGCACGGTTTTACCGTTTTACCAAGGTGCACAGTTACCTGCTCTTCTTACTTTATTCCCAACTCAGAATCAGGCCCCCTAGAAGGTAAATAATAAGTGGCAAATAGGTGGAGTCCAGAGAAAGACACTATTGGTAATGGAGGGGATTTCCACAGAGAACACTGTATAGACTCATTAATGGGGCTTCAACGTAGACAGCTAGGCACCCAACAAGTTATGGCGTAGAGGAGGACGGATGCATTTGGTCGCCTAATTGGCAACTTCTTCAGAGGCAAGGTTCCATAGAGTTCAAATGACCAGCTTTATATAGGCAGGTGTATTGACAAGATTCCAAACACCTGTGTGACTGTGTGTTTAATACCCACTTTAGGGACACAGCACTGTACACTCTGTCCTCTCCGAACTCCTACCCCGGCAAACCTCTGTGTTGGGTCGGATCTATTGAAAGATTTTATTCCATGTCAGAGACATGAAATAAAAGCTCTGACCTATTATATAACTCATCATCACCAGCAGCTGCGAGAAAGAAGACACCTAAAATGTCAGGGCTTATTATCTGTTTGTGTCTTTATTTAGGAGGTTACTGCTCCCTCCTTATTGGCTGCCGCTATTTAGGCTTATATATATACAAATTGTATGCACATAGAACTCACAATTTATTGTCCAGTGTCTATAGGGATATATCTCTATAATATGATTCCATACAGCGACGGACTGGGGCCTTAATTCGGCCCTGGCATTTGTGAACGTGCATGCACGCCGAAGGCACGCGCATGCGTCACGGGGGGGGGGGGGGGGGGTGCGTATACATCACACGGGGCACGCCGCACAAAGTAAGGGGGAGTGCCGCGAGTCATGGGAGCCTATAGGCCAGTACACATGTGAGATTTCCCCAGAGATGTGTGCTGAGCGATCTAGCACAGACCGCTCAGCACACATCTCTCCCCCGCTCAGCACAGCGCGATGTGTGCTGAGCGAGGGGGGTGGACGGGGAGGGGGGGGGGGGGGCGCACCCCATTGACATCACAGCTCAACTATGTAAGCTGGGCCCAGTCATTCACAATGGTGCATGATGGCATTGGTCACAGACCTAGCTAGGGGGTCTCTAGACGTTAAAGCACCGGCCCTGCTGTCTGTATGGGGGGAAAATAGGCATGAGAGTTAAATATGACAGATCAGTAAACATGTTTTGTGTTCAGTATATTATTATAGCAGTCAGTAAAGTTTTTTTTTTTTTTTGCAAACTTTATTTGGGCACGGGTGAACGGGAATAAACATTAAGAAGCAATAGATGAGTACAGCTGTACACAGCACAATATCTAAGGGCCGTACACATAAATCAACGGCTTCTCATAGATAGTAAATAATATTTTTTAGGCTACCGTTGGGGTGGGGGCAGGTGAGATGCAGAGGGATTATTTACATCATATATGAGATTTTGAGAAAACCAAAGTAACAAATGTTTCACAGTTTCCATTAAAGTGTCAGAACTATAATGGTACAATGGTAATAACGGGGCGGGGTATTATGTGATTACAGGCTAAACTGATGCTAACATTGGGGGTCATTCCGAGTTGATCGCTCGCTGGCTACTTTTAGCAGCCGTGCAAACGCATTGTCGCCGCCCACCGGGGAGTGTATTTTTGCTTTGCAGAAGTGCGAACGCCTGTGCAGCAGAGCAGAAGAGAAAAGAGAAAACAAGCAACTGCTGCGCAAAATGACAGGGGATATGAAATTAAAACTAAATAGACTGAGGGCTGACGTTCAACAAGATTAATTTTAATTATTAAAATACATAATGCTAAACATATAACTATATGTAAATTGATAAATTGTATATAAAATAAATTAATATAAGAGGGTATTATTATTATTTATCATTTTTGTAATACATCTCTATAGGCGCTGTTAAGCAGTTGATTGTCCTTGTGCAGCAGAGCGGCTGCAAAATCATTTTGTGCAAAACAAGACCAGCCCTGTAGTTACTCTTCGTGTGCGTTGATTCTAACGACGGGGGGACGGCTTTTGACGTCACACACCCGCCCAGCGTTCGCCCAGCCACGCCTGCGTTTTTCCAGGCACTCCTGAGTTTTTCTAGGCACTCCCTGAAAACGGTCAGTTGCCGCCCAGCAACGCCCACTTCATGTCAATCTTCCTGCGTTCGGCCGTGCGACTGGAATGTTTGTTACACTCTGTGCAAACCCACGATGCTCATTGTACCCGTACGACGCGCCTGCACATTGCGGTGCATACGCATGCGCAGAAATGCCGATTTTAAGTCTGATCGCTGCGCTGCGAACAACCACAGCTAGCGATCAACTTGGAATGACCCCCATTGTGTCTGTCCCTTATATTTATTCTAATATATGTATAACAACCGTGTACCGTAGAAGAGTCATTACTCTGTCAGTGGCCACATAACAGGAATCCTGTCAATATTAACAGGCTCTTCTGTCTGTTTACTATTCTAACATCTCTCTCTCTTTTCTGGATAAACACAGCGGAGGAATTCTGGACCCAGTGTGTATTGTTTCATATTGTGAATGGAGTGAGGTTGTGTAAGCAGAACTCAGTCACGTCTAAAGATAACATAAACTGGGAACAGTCCCCGCTGCACAGCGTCAGAAATACAACCCCTGGAATGTTACTCGCTGCTTGTACTGTACAACTCTCAATCTGCATAGTTAACCTCTCCTGCCGTGGTGGAACTACAAGACCCAGCAGGACCTGACCACCAGAAGCCAGTCCAATTCTCGAGTCTGACACATCATTTTGTGTTTATGGTTTGGCTATAACCAGCGAGTTGAGGTATGCCATACAAAGTAATGTCTGTACCCGCTGCTGCCTATTTGAAATATAAGTAACTGACGCAAGCAGCAGTAAATTATATATGTAACAAAAACATATGCTAAATTAAGAAAATAATTAAAATAATAATAGAAGGAATATTAAATAAATTAATGTTAAAATAAAGAGATACAATGCAATACATAAAAACATCAAAAAAGCACAAACATTTACAAGTACATAAAGTGTTCTAAGCAACAATGTAATTGTCACACAAATATAAATATTCTGTAAATAATGCATAGAGACATTAATTGCCAAAAAAAAACATGTGAGATGAGAAAATGAGAAGCCAGCTAAATTCTATCATGGAAAATGATAAAATGTTTATATGCCACGGTATATAATAAAAGTAAAACCAATAAATGCGCTATATACAAAATTTCAAAAAATAAAATAAAAAATACACAAGAGAAAAATTAATTGTACATGTTTAATTCTCACATAATACAAAAAAAAACAAAAAAAACAGCCTGACAAACTATAGTACACATTGGCTTTCTTAATATTTATGCTATATTATGTTCTAATAATCACTGCGGTACAGTGATTAACATTTTTTTTTTTTTACTTTAATGAATCATTTTTTTTTTCTATTTAGTATTATGTGCCAATTAGAAACTGGTAAAACATATAATAAAATGCAATAACATAGGCTGTTGTCATAATTCTGACATTAGGGGCGCTGTCACTAAATACAATTTTTTATTTATTTTTTATTCAGGAAGCACCAGTGATCATGTTCCTGTATTTTCTTGCATATTACCAGGGGTGTAGTATGGTATGCCGGCTGTCGGGGTCCCGGCGCACAGCGTACCGGTGCCGGAATCCCGACCGCCAACATACCGACAGCTGGGTGACCGCAAATGAGCCCCTTGCGGGCTCGTTGCGATCGCCACGCTGCGGGTACGTGCGCCACGCTATCTATTCTTCCTCCAGGGGGGTCGTGGGCCCCCAAGAGGGGGAAAAGGTGTTGGTATGCCGGCTGGCGGGATTCCGGCGCCGGTATATTGTGCGCCGGACCTCTACAGCCGGCAAACTGAAGACCACCCACTACCAGGGTCAAGCTGTGACGTATGTGAGGAGGGGGCATGCGTTCCCTAGGCCTGGACCTCTAGAGGGACCTGCGAGTGTAGAAGAGACCTAACCATGCCCCTCTGTAATGCCGCGATCATGCCGCAGGCACCCAATCCCTCACACAGTCTCGACGGCCCTGCATGGGGGTAGGACAGTGCTTTCCTTATATGTGTAACTACCACCTGGGTTCAAATCCCTGCCATTAAAGAAAAATTATTTGAGTACCCTGGAAAGTTACAGCAACCCCTAGGTTGAGAACCACTCGCAAAGTATTTAAGGAATCATGGGGGTGATTCAGGCCTGATCGATGGGCTGCAAACTTTGCTGCCCTGCGTACAGATAGTCGCCGCCTCCAGGGGGAGTGTAAATTCGCTGTGCAAGTGTGCGATTCCATGTGTACACCGAGCTGCAAAAATTTACTGTGTGCAGCCCAGGACTTACTCCTACAGTGCGATGAGAACAGGCTGACCGGGGCCGGAGCTGACGTCAGACACCCTCCCTGAAAACGCTTGGGCACGGCTGCGTTTTTCCGGACACTCCCAATAAATGCTCAGTTACCACCCACAAAAGGCTTACTCCTGTCAATCACCTTGCGAACGCCCGTGTGATCGGATTTTTTGCACCATCTCGTCGCTGACAGGTGATGCCCTTTGATGTTGTCCAACGCACGTGTGCATTGCGGTGCATACGCATGCCCAGTTATAACCTGATCGCCCGCTGTGCCCGCTGATTAGGAATTTACATAATCATCACTGTTTATTTTTTGTTGATATATATATATATAATTTTTTATTTATATATATATATATATATATATATTTATATATATATTTATTAGGGTATACGCTTTCTTCTGCCTATCATAGATGTATATCTCTTTATTTCTGGAATGTGTGAGGCCTGTCTATCTCCAGGGTGGGCTCCAGGGCTAGCCCCTCTCCCCCATTCCGCTCTCCGGCCGCCACTCCAGCTACCAGAGGATTGACAAGCTGAAGGGAGCGTGGAATGTCTGCATGTTATTGGACTGAGCTCGGAATCGACATTCGCTGCAGTTTAAATAAATGATGAATTCATTGCTCAATGTTCCAAGACAAACAGGCGATATGGTTACACTGAAGAGGAGAGAGGGCTGAGCGTTAGATATACACGGACATTCATGCCCCGGAATCAGATAACCTTCCCCTCTCAGCCAAAAACATCAGGGGCACATTTGTTTTGTATTTTGCTTTTCATTGGCTGGTTTCAGCTGACGGCTCAAATCTTACATTTATTTGGTAAAAATGAATCCTGTTGTTTGTGAGGGGAATTAGACTGAGCGGATAAAGTTGCAGGCCAATATTTCAGCCCATCCTGGAAAATCCCGGGTTATGTTATTTATTTATTTTTTTCCTTCTAAACTTTGCAGCAATTAAAGCAACAGTACCTATGAAATGAAAAAAGCGCTCAACCAGGGAACCGCTTCCTCGCCACGTTAATCGGTTTTCTGAATTGCAGAAACCCCGTATGCCTTCTCGTAATCTAGACCACACAAGTAAGATGGCAGGCGTGACGGTGGCAAGGACTGTATCGGGATATAAATTCCAGGCTGATTTCCCCCCCCCCCCTTTGGTAAACGCATGACTTAAAACACTCATGATTGCAGTGGTGATTTAATAATAAGCCAGGGTTGGTCTGATTGTACACAGTACAGACCAGACAGCTGCACAACAATAATGTTTTGTGGCCTACAATAAATTAACCTTTAGACGTTGCTTTATTCTGATAGCATAAGATTGGGTAGCCACATGTATGCTGGAAAAGATGGAGTCATTTAGAGTATGTATATACTCTATCTATGGGGTAAATTTACTAAGGTGGGAGATTTTTAGAACTGGTGATGTTGCCTATAGCAACCAATCAGATTATATCTATTATCTGCTAGAAGCAGCTAGATAAATGGTAAGTAGAATCTGATTGGTTGCCATGGGCAACATCACCAGTTCTAAAAATCTTCCACCTTAGTAAATTTACCCCTATGTGTGGATTTGCAAATCAGCAAATTGCAAAGATAAATTATATACTCTGATACGCAGTACAAGCGGCACAGATCTCCTACTTATCATGGACCAGGGTAATATTAATTATATTATGGGAGAAATCTGAATTTTTTTTTTTATTTTTTTTTTAGAAATTCTTTATTTTTCATTTTTCATAGATGGAAATGATAACAATCTCCACACAGAACAGAAAAACAACAGCAATTTCCAGAATTACCATCGAACAATAACAAAACATATCGACAGTACATCTGGAGTCATAATGACAAGCGGAAGGACAACTGTCCACCGTAAAAAGTTATCAAATACAGTAACAATAACAGAAATAATATATCCAACAAATAACAAGAAAAAGAGGGCGAGACAAGGGGAAGAAGAGAAGGGGGAGGCAGGGTGGGGGAGTACTCAGGTACTACTTGATAAACATCTCAATGAAGTGTCTGGATAGTAAGGTCCTACATTAAAGTATGAGGCACAAGAGCAACATAGGTTTCGGTAGTCTTAAATTCCATCCAATTAAACCAGGTAGCTGCATAATTTGAATATTTCTCCTGTGCTGTATAGAAAATATTGTCCATATGGATATAAAAAATCGAAATGCTGGAACCATTCCCACATTGTCGGCGGTACTACAGAGCGCCAGTGTGCTGGTGGTCATTCTGAGTTGATCGCAGCCAGCTGCGATCAATTGTCCACGCCTATGGGGGAGTGTATTTTAGCTTAGCAGGGCTGTGATCACTTGTGCAGCCCTGCTAAGCAAAAAAAAATGTAACTCAAAACAAGACTAGGCCTATACCTACTTACCCTGTGCGATGGATCCAGCGATGATGGGCTCGGCTTTGACGTCACTCCTCCACCCTCCGTTCACCTGGGCACGCCTGCGTTTTACTTACCACTCCCCGAAAATGGCTCCAAACGGTCTGGATCCGCCCTGCACCGCCCTCTTCCTGTCTATCTTCTTTGCGGTTCGTCCTGCGACCGCTTTCTTTTTTAGCCGCGATGTAACCCGACGACCCCTGTCACCGGGCAACGTCGCACACTTTGGCCACCGCACATGCGCATTCCGCACCCGTTCGCACCGCAGCGATAAACCGCTGCGTGTGAACGGGTCGGAATGATCCCCCATAGCTCTTACCGCATTGTTTAGATGCTTAAGTAGAGACTTTTTACATTTTGTAGCAAGAATATTACAGTGGGAAAGCAGCCAGAAGTCTAAGCCAATTGGCACCGGGAATCCTACAATTTTTGTCGACAGCTCTATAATTTTATTCCAAAAAGGAACGATTGAGTGGCAGCCCCACCAGATATGGATAAGCGAGCCTCTATCTCTACCACATCGCCAACATGAAGGGGAAACAGAGGGATAGAATTTATGTAGAAGAGAAGGGCATCTATACCATCTCGTCAACAGTTTATCTTGTGTTTCTACAATTTCCAGACTGGTAGAGCAGTTCACAACTCCACAGTGCTTATCCCAGTTAATCCTAATTCCTCGGTGTATTAAATCCTTATCCCATGCATCACAGAAAGAGGGATTCCTCAGGAAATAACCATGTATGAGAATCTTGTTCACACCAGATATTACATGTGCGGGGTTCTCAAATTGATTGCACATGGACTCAAAGGGTGTAAGGTCCTTGTAGAGTTCCGTTACTCCTCTCTGTGAGGAAATTAAATGGCGCAACTGAATATAAAACCAGTAGTCCTTTGCAAGGATATTCTCATTGTCACAAATCTCTAAGAAAGTTTTAAGTTTGCCATCTGCAATCAAATGGTTCACGCTCGTCATTCCTGCCCTTCCGCATCTAGAAGCTATACCACTAGAGCTTCCTGCGGGAAACGTCAAGTTGTCAAAGATAGGCAAAAGTGATGTTTTACTCTATGAAATTTCCTGTCTATAGCGAAGCGTCTTCCAAAAGGTCAAAGTGGGTCCTATTGTCGGATGCAATGAGCGTCTAAATTTGATTGACCAAGGTATGGCATATAAGTTAAGGTTCGTGGATGAGGCCTCTAAGTCAACCCATTGTTTTCTGTCAGAGCCTGGACACGACCAGTCTATAATCCTATGCAACACCATGGCTTGATAGAATGCTGAGATCATAGGCAACTGTTGGCCACCTCGAGATTAACGTCTAAACAAATAACTATGCTTGAATCTAGGTTTCCGCCCGCCCCAAACAAAGTGACTTATCGCCTTATGGGCTTCAGATAAAAACTGAGGATGGAGTTTCAATGGGATATTAATACGCCCAAGCCAAGAAAACCTCTGCGTGAGCTATTGCGACATCTCCTGCTGCAGTTTACGAAGAAGAGGGATATGATTAATAGTGACTATTGTGTTGAGAGTAGAAGGGATCAAAATCCCTAAGTATTTAATATGAGAGGGGTGCCATGTAAACGGAAATGACATAGACAAGGATGAAACCACTGAGGCCGGGAATGTGATGCTCAATGCCGTAGATTTGGAATAATTGATTTTAAAATTAGACAATCTGCCAAAGCGTGCAAATTCCTCCAAAAGATTGGGCAAGGAAATTATAGGATTGGTGATGATTGCCAACAAGTCATCTGCAAAGACAGTCAGGCGGTGGTGTATATTGCCAACCTGCCGGCAAGTTATGCTGGTGTTACCCCTGATCACTCTAGCCAAAGCTTCCATGCATAGTATAAAAATCAAGGGTCGAGAGCGGGCAACCTTGTTGCGTACCATTTGAAATTTGTATCGGGTCAGAGAGAATCCCATTTACCCTGCCCTGCGCCGAGGGAGCCCTATACGGGTATGGGTCGTTGGATAGACACAACTTAGGTGGACAGTCATTAGGTCGACCATGGAAGGTCGACATGCATTAGGTCGACAGGGACAATAGGTTGACATGGTCATTAGGTCGACATGTACTAGGTCGACATGAGGTTTTTTACTGTTTTTGGTGTCGTTTTCTCCGTAAAGTGACGGGGAACCCAAATTAGTGCACCATGTCCCCTTGCTTCACTCGCCATGCTTCGGGCAGATTAGCGTTCCATTCATAGTCCACGTGGATCGCTAAGTATGAAAAAATCCCCAAAATTGAAAAAAATGTGACAAACTCATGTCGGCCTTTCGACCTGTCGACCTAGTACATGTCGACCTAATGGACATGTCGACCTAATGGCATTGTCGACCTTCAGTGGTCGACCTAAGTTGTGTCGACCTAACGACTGTGTCCCGCCCTATACAACGAAAGAATCTTCTGTAGAAATGTATTCCCTAGTCCCAGCCTCCATAAAGTCCTAGTCCACCTGATCAAAGGCCTTTTCCGCAACCGTGCAGAGAAGCATTAAGAGAGTTTTTACTGATTGGACATGAGCTATCAAATCGATAACTTTAATAGTGTTATCCCTTGCTTCTCTATATTAATTCATTTTTGATTAGTGATTACATTTTTTTTCCCAACATTTATTATCTGATGATGTGAAGACCATTTTTATAGCCAAAAACGAATAAATGTTGCCCCTGCCATAATTTTTATTACACCAATTAACAATTAATTAATATTTTCCCATTAATATATTTAATAAATAATATTGCTCTCTTAATTCAATAAAAAAACATTTGCCCCTTCTCATATTATAAACTAATATTGCAGCTGCTTATTAAATGTCCTCTCTTCTGTATTACTAGATGGGGACAAGAGGACTGTTGCTGTAGCGTTTGTAGGCAATGGCATTTATGTAATGGGTGCAGTGTGTGCAATACACATGGGCCCCAGGGTCCAGGGGGGCCCATACAGCACACACTGCACCCATATAATATACTTAGCCCTCCGGAGCCCCTCGACGACGGCCCTGCACTGCGGACAGAAATCACATGGAAAATGGCCGCCGTGGCCATTTCCGAGTGATTTGTGCATGCGTACTAGAAATGCTCCCAGGAACAAGGCGCGGGCATTATGCCAGAAACTGCTGCTACGGTGAGGAGGGGGCCCGCGAAGGAGGATGCACACAGGTCAGTGGCAAACGCAGGATTTCTAGAGGGGGGTTTCCAAATGAAGTCCACAATCTCCCACTCTGCTGAACATACCATAATAAATGAATATAAAAACATAATAGAACCAGTACTACACTTTCTAAGCACACATTCTCCCACCTCATGGTAAGGCTCCTGTCTCTTCTTCCTAGTAGCTGCTCTCTGGTCCAGTGTACTGACTGAGGACTCAGATCCACACACACAGCAAACTTGGTAGAAAAAGCTGCTACTACTGGACATGTGCGGTAGCTCTGCTCTGTCCCTTAAACTGCATGATGTGGCTGCAGCTCTTGTATTATATACCATTGCTATTGTCATAATTTGAGGCACTTGATAAGAGAAGGGGGGTTTCTGGGCAACCGAAAGCCCCCCTGCGTTTGCCTATGCGGGTCCCCTCCTCTCTTACTACGCCCTTGCTTGTAGGTCTGCCTTTGTGAATTGGCCACTTGTGCCCAGGATAGCAGAGGATAAGGCCTCCCTGGCAGTTTGTAATTCAGCTTTATTAAACCTCTCTGTTTTCTGTTAGTCTGCAGGGATCAGGTGTAATGCGATCACTCATCTGTCTGTCTTTTTGTCCGTAAGGAAAAAATAAAATAGATGATCATTGGGGAGGGGGGGGGGGGGGGGGTGGGGGGGGGGGAGGGGGGACCTAAAGAAATAACTTTTTATTTTATGCACAAGGCACGGCAGGTGACGTCTTGTAGCGAAAAGGGTCCGTGTAAAAGAGGACAAAAGGGATCAAGCGTGTTAGAATTTGTAATTTCATAAAGGGGTCAGCAGACTTGCAATAAGAAGAGTTCTCATTCTGTATTCTTGTCGCTCAGTGAAATGCAGAGAACAGTTTTACAGTAAACAAGTTGTCATAATCAGAGACAGAATTCTGCTACAACGTGACATAACTAGCCTGGGGCTTTTGCTAGTATCCAGCTACGTCTACACATTAGCGCACCGCGTAACATTCATATAAACATTGCAGGGTGGGCACCTGGAAACAAGCTGCTATAGCCATCCAGGTATAAATATCAGGAACGTGAAATGAGGTGTACTTTCAGGCTAGCACTGGGGCTCTGTATTTTCCCATCACCACAGAGTTAGGGGTTGGATACCTTCAATGAGATGCATATTTCTAGGAGCACCAAAGTCAAAAAAGCTTCCAACATACAAATGTGATACTTGTGTTAAAGATTGATGTCCCTTCATTTTCATGATTCATTTAAAGCAGAACTGTTGCAGGTGTATCTGGGAAGCCACCATGGGGGTCATTCCGAGTTGTTTGCTCGTTGCCGATTTTCGCAACGGATCGATTAAGGCGAAAATGCGCATGCGCTAAGTATTTTAGCACAAAACTTGGTAGATTTACTCACGTCCGAACGAAGAATTTCCATCGTTGAAGTGATCGGAGTGTGATTGACAGGAAGTGGGTGTTTCTGGGCGGAAACTGACCGTTTTCTGGGAGTGTGCGGAAAAACGCAGGCACGCCAGGATAAAACGCGGGAGTGTCTGGAGAAATGGGGGAGTGGCTGGCTGAACGCAGGGCGTGTATGTGACGTCAAACCAGGAACGAAACGGGCTGAGCTGATCGCAGTGTAGGAGTAAGTCTTGAGCTACTCAGAAACTGCTAAGAATTTTCTATTCGCAATTCTGCTGATCTTTCATTTGCAATTCTGCTACGCGAAGATACACTCCCAGAGGGCGGCGGCTTAGCGTGTGCAATGCTGCTAAAATCTGCTAGCGAGCGAACAACTCGGAATGACCCCCCCATGTGCAGTCATTAACACATCCCAAGGCTACGCTGCAGTATAGTGTACTATACACAGACACAACATTTTAGGTTGGGGGAGCCAAGATATAATTTCATTTTGGCACCCCTAAACTGCTGAATGTTGCTCCTTATTTATATAGAAATCTCTATCTATCTGATGGAACGGAGGGGGGGAGGATGAAGGTGGAATTGAGGGGGAAGAAGGGAGGAACACAAGAAGCTGGAGGTGAGAAGGACGCAGAGCTGATCCCAGATCCAGCCCACAGCAAATAGCCACCCGCTGTAGGGGCTAAAGCTATGTGCAGGGTGGAGGACTGCCCTGCCTGGAGGTGGGTGGAGAAGGACTGTGGGGAGGGAGGAGGCTGAGCTGCCAGAAAGGGAATTATCGCCATCCTGACATTGCCTGTGGCGCATACATTTTTTTTTGTGTGGGGGGGGCTCAAGATGCCCCCTCATTTCTAACGGGTGTGGCTCATTAGATCGACATTGTCTAGGTCAACAATGTTTAGGTTGACCACTATAGGTCGACAGTCACTAGGTCAACAGGGTTGGAAGGTCGACATGGTTTCTAGGTCGACATGTGCTAGGTCAACAGGTCAAAAGGTCGACATGAGTTTTTTTTGTGTGTGTGTGTCATTTTCTTCGTAGAGTGACCGGGAACCTCAATTAGTGCACCGTGTCCACTTGCATGGCTCGCGAGCTTCGGGCAAGGTGCCTCAGATTACCATTCCAATCGTAGTCCACATGAATCGTTAAGTATGAAAAAATTCAAAAAAAGAAAAAAATGTGAAAAACTAATGTCGACCTATTGACCTGTCGACCTAGCACATGTCGACCTAGAAACCCTGTCGACCTTCCAACCCTGTCGACCTAGTGACTGTCGACCTATAGTGGTCGACCTAAACATTGTCGACCTAGACAGTGTCGATCTTCAGACCGGATCCCCTTTCTAACACCTATGCATCGACACTCCATTATATTTAATGATTGTGAAAATTATTGTGAAAATGGATGAATTTCAATTACTTTGCACTTTACAATTTGGAACAAAGCTGTAAAAAGAAAAGACTGGGTAATAACAGACAGAGAGGTAAGAGGGTCCTGCTTCTATAGAGAAATAAGCACTGATACACAAGGATAGGTGCTATATATTGCATGCTGATCCAGCCAGACTGCAGAGGTTCTTTGTGGGCTGTATGATCCAGTCACACAGCAGTGTTGGCTTGCGGTCAGTAGGATGTCTGAATGTAGAATGGAAACATATGTACAGTCACGGGCGGATTGGGAAGAAAAAGCAGCCCTGGAAAAATTTGCACTAGTGGCCCCACATGGGCAGCACCCGAGGTATAAGGTCTAGCCATGGGCCATGGCAGCAGCACCCTCCCCCCAAGACTTTCCAGATAGTGGGCATGTCCAGCATCAAGGGGGAAGTTAAAAAGAAATAAAATTAAATATTATGAGCACATTATATGATACACCTTCAGAATTTAGGAAACTATGGCCCTTATTCCGAGTTGTTCGCTCGTTAGTTTTTTTTTTTGGCAACGGAGCGATTAGTCGCAAACTGCGCATGCGCAACGTTCACAGTGCGCCTGCGCCAAGTAAATTTGCAAAAAAGTTTGGTATTTTACTCACGGCTTAACGAAGAAAATTCATCGTTCTGGTGATCGTAGTGTGATTGACAGGAAGTGGGTGTTTCTGGGCAGAAACTGCCCGTTTTATGGGTGTGTGCGAAAAAACGCTGGCGTTTCTGGGAAAAACGCGGGAGTGTCTGAAGAAACGGGGGAGTGTCTGAAGAAACGCTGGGTGTGTTTGTGACATCAAACCAGGAACGAAACTGACTGAACTGATCGCAGTGGAGGAGTAAGTCTCGAGCTACTCAGAAACTGCTAAGAAATTTCTATTCGCAATTCTGCTAATCTTTCGTTCGCAATCCTGCTATGCTAAAATACACTCCCAGTAGGCGGCGGCTTAGCATGTGCAAAGCTGCTAAAAGCAGCTAGCGAGCGAACAACTCGGAATGAGGGCCTATATCATTCTTTAGAAATATATTTTTTCTTGCTTATTACACCAACCATATCCCAATCACTATTCACTCAATCTTGTATGTCAGCAAAGCAGGCAGACAGAGCATACACTAGATCATCTGCAATCACAGGCTAAGTGGCAAAGTAATTTTCATATATGCAAATTATTTTGCATCTTATTCATTATGTCTATAAAAAGGACCACATGTCCTCAAACAAAACAGGCCCCACGGGTGCGTCGGCCCACCGGGAATCTTCCCTGTAAACCCTATGGCCAATCCGCCTCTGTGTACAGTTATGTGTGGACTATGTAGAGAGCGGGTAATTGGGTAGGTCAGATCATGGAGGTTATATGCGTGGTTCTAGAGTAGACACTGCCTGAAGAGGTGAGTTCTCAGGGAACGCTTGAAGATTTGGCGGCCTGAGGCGAGTCTTGTTTTCAAAATATTTTTATTCCGATTTCTCACAGTACAAAGAAGAAAATGAAGATATAGCAATTCAAGACATAGAATAATGAGACAATAAGGTATTACAGTGCAGATACATGGTCACCCTGTCAGAGGGCCTCGGGATATCGAATATTCAATCTCACAGCGGAACAAGGAGAAATCAAAACACATTTTCAAATTTTTCCTCAAATAAAACATTTAAACATTCTAATGAAAAAGATCATGTGTGTAACAAATAAGAGAATAAAATTTATGAGCATAATACAAAATGGCAAGGAGAAAGCATATGTAGAGCAAACGTCCTCCGCTGGTACCAATATATTATATCAAGTTCTCCAGATATAAACACAATAACTAAAACAAAATAAAATAAAATGAAACCGAAAATACTTAAAATATTTAAAGTATTTAATGCCTGCTAGAGGTCACGGGCTGTCGATCCATCCACAGAGATATTCCCAAATCTAGGAGATCAATCTCCCAATCAGCCCGGTATTATAGGAGAACAGAGAAAGAAATAGAAATAGAGCTAAAAGAAGGGATAGAAAGGTACGGTATTCAAAGGCCTAAGGGGTTAGGATGATCTATAGTGTGGAGTAAATACCATGAAGTAGATTGGAAGCAGTTGTGAATTGCCTGTTTAGTGGTCATGGGGAGTATCCGAATATAATTATCCCAACACTGGAATAGCGTTGGAGTGAGTTTTTCTTTATAGATGGAAGCCTCTAGCCAGTCCATGGTAAATAAAAAGAATAGTCTGGATGCTACCATTGAGAGAGTGGGAGTAGAACTATGAATCCACTGTTGTAAAACAACTTTTCTGCTAGCTGCTGACAATATCACAAGAAGTTTTTTGTTGGTCCTTGGGATGTCTTTCTGGTCTGCTAAATAACGAAACAGAGCCCAAGAGACAGTGCAACGGAAAGACACGCCTAGAATCGTAGTTCCATATTGATGTACCTCATGCCAAAACTTTTTAACCGAACTACAATCCCAAAAACAATGCAAAAGATCCGCCCCATCAGTTAAACATTTGGTGTATCTTGCTTCCTCCGAGAAGCCCATTAAATATCAGCAGTTAGGTGAGATATAGGCTCTATGGAGCATTTTATAGGCCATTTCTTGGTACGAGCTAGCTGGAATGAGTTTCAGAGTTAGCTGAAAATGGTTTAAGAGGGAGTCAGCGGTGACCGATGGAATGCAGGAGGACCATTGGGACAGTTCCGGAAGATCCGTAGTAGGGGTCAATTTCTATGCATATGCGTGCATATATAGTCGAGATAGAATAGAAGCCAGAGCGGAGAAGTGTGATAAGAGGATCTAGAAAATCATAGTGTGTCAATTTGGGCAAAACAGTTTTAAGATAGTGGACTGCCTGGAAGTAAGAAAACTCCTGTTGAGGGTGTAAGCCATATTTATCCTTCGCTTCTGCAAAGGATAACGGGAGGTGGGAGGCATTAAGTAAGTCGCGTAGGTTACAGATACCAGAAGAATACCAGGCAGTGAAGGGTCTCAAGGCCTCCTGAAACTCCAGGTTGTCGACTATGGGTAGAGAAAGCGAGTAGAGATATTGAAGCTTAAGAGGTTTCCTTGCCATTCTCCACGCCTGTATAATGGGAAATAGTAATAAGTTATTAGTGATATTTAAGGGCAATTTGGAAGGTCTGGCATGAAGTATGTAGCTGAGGGATAGAGGAGCGCAGAATTGTGAGTCTAGAGTGGAGTCCGTATAATAATTGTTATCGCCAAGCCAATCCAAGGCAATGCAGAGAAGAAAGGCAAGGTTATATTGTTTGATGTTGGGTAGGTTAACTCCACCTCCAAGTACTGTTTGGGACAATTTTTTCATACTAATCCGGGGTCGTTTGCCAGACCAGATAAAGTTGGTAATTGAAGTATTCAGTGAGGATAGGTCCGAGCTGGATAATAATAAAGGAGTCATCTGTAAGACATAAAGAAGTTTCGGGAAGCTAGCCATTTTAAACAGGTTGCAGCATCCCAGCAAGTTTAGAGGAAGGGTCTGCCAAAGACCAAGCTAAATTTTAATCTTGCGCAAAACCGGGGTAATATTGTATCGATACAAGTGACAAGGATTTGAGGGGAGCGCTTCACCTAGAAAAGTTATATAAGTAGCCGCCCATTTAAAGGGAAAGGTATCCCACCACCCCGTTCTCGCTCGTCCAAATATGGCCAATGCCTCCGACTTCCCGTAATTAACAGAAAATCCCGCAAAAGAAGAAAAGCGGTCAATTGTGGTGATCAACTGGGGGATCGAAAGGTGGGGGTTGGACAGAAAAAGGAGAAGGTCATCAGCGAATGCCACCACCCTCAATTCCTGAGTGCCCACGGCAATGCCTTTGTATTCCCTATGTAACAGAATAAACCTGATAAGGGGCTCCAACGCCAAATTAAAGAGAAGGGGAGATAACGGGCATCCCTGTCTGGTGCCTCTTTCCAACGTGAAGGGGGCGGATGCTACACTGTTGACTAAAACTTGTGCCACAGGGTTAGTCTAAATGGTCTGCACCAAGTTATGAAACAATGGGCCAAAGCATTGGTGGGTAAGCACTCTAGTCAGATGAGGCCAGGCGATCTTATCAAACGCCTTTTCTGCATCTAGATTTATAATAATATTACTTTTGGCCTGACAGAGATGAGTGTGAGATATTGCAGCCAGGGCTGCTCTTATTCCCGGTGTGGACTGTCTACCCTTGACAAAACCCATCTGCGCAGGTAAAATTAGGCGGGGCAGGCAGGTCTGTAATCTGTTAGCCATTATTTTAGTCAGGAATTTAAAATCCTGATTGAGGAGCGAGATAGGGCGGAAAGAACCTACCAGGGTGGGATCCTTGCCAGGCTTTGCAAGCACAATGAGTCTTGCCTCATTAAAACGGAGGGGAGTCTCTCCTGTTTTAAGGATATGGTTATATAGCTTAGTTAGAACAGGGAGTATATTGGCAAATAGCATCTTATAGAATTCGGCACTGAAGCCATCAGGACCAGGGCTCTTCCCATTAGGGAGGGATTTAATGGTGACCTGAACCTCATCATCGGTGATAGAAGCATCTAATAAGTCTCTCTCCTCCGATGTGAGCTCCGGCAACTGTGCTTCGTTCAAAAAGGATTGGCACTATCAGCGTCCGCAGTATATAGGGATTTATAGAAGCGCATAAAAGCAGAACAGATGTCGGTTGGATTGAAAAGGAGGATAGTTCCAGAACTGTGTAACACATCGACCCATGTTTTGTTCCGAGGTCCTCTGAATAGATTAGCCAGAAGCTTTCCTGACTTATTTCCCCATCTATGAAATCTATTCCTGCTATAGTCATAGCTCGTTTGGGCTTGTTCGGTAAGGAAGGTGTCATAGATTTGTTTTGCCATGAGGCACGTTTCCTTGTGAATAGGACTATCGCATTGTATATAAGTACGATAAGCAAGCGTGAGTGCCGTACTTAGCTCTTGCAAATTAGAATTACATTTCTTACGTTTAGAGTTAATATAAGAAATAATATGTCCTCTAAGGACAGCCTTAGAGGCCCCCCCAAAAAGTGGGGTATTAGGTTCTTGTTCCAAATTGTCAGTGAGGTAGTCAAGCCAGGTGTGTTTAAGATGCAGTAAGAAATCCTCAGAGTGTATAAGATATGCCGGGAATCTCCAACATTTGGAGATACATTGAGGTGAAGCTAAGTGTAGGGATAGAGTTACGGGGGCATGGTCTGAAATAATTATGTCTTTGATCGAGGTGTGAGATACTTTAAAGAAAAGATGTTTAGATAAGAATAAATAATCAATGCGAGGGTGGGTGGAATGTGGATGTGAGTAAAAAGAATAGTCTCGATGGAGGGGATGATGTATACGCCAAGGATCTAGTAAAGCAAGTTGAGAACAGAAGGAGAGAAGAAGATTGGAAGACGGTCCGGGTCTGTTGGTACTCACCCCTGATCTGTCTGTGGATGGATCGACGACCGTGTTGAAGTCACCCCCTAAAATCAAATTCTGACCTCCCCATGATAAGACTCTCTGGCAAATATCTGCAAAAAAAAGGTTATTAGATCCAGTAGGTGCATAAAGGTTCAAAGAGGTATAAATCGTGTTATCAATAGAGACATCCAACAAGATAAATCTACCTTCGGAATCGATACATTTTTTAAGAATGGAATACAGGAGATTTCTAGATAAGAGGATAGCAACACCACTGGTTTTGTTAGTATAAGGAGCAGAGATACAATCCCCAATCCAAGGGGCTTTCAAGGAGACAGAGGATTCATGTATCCAGTGTGTCTCCTGCAAAAATACAATGTGAGGGGTCATACGAGAGAGGTGTGCGAGCACCTTTTTACATTTAATGGGGCTATTAAGACCCTCCACGTTCCAGGATATTATATTAAAATCAAAGAGTGGGGCAGTTACCGGGCCAGAGGGTTGGGAAGTGGTATTGTTAGTCATACTACCCTATCCCCACAGGAGGAGAGTAGAGCAGCAAGATATCATAGTTAAAGCGGTGTCCCTCCCAGTCCCAGCGAGCAAGGAGGGGCCAACCTATGGAGGACTGAGACCTATCAATCCAGCAGGCAAAATAGAAACAAAAATAAACATTCAAGAACTACAATCCAACAAAAATAAAACAAGTAGAGGCATAGCCTCTGGCATACATAGATGGTATGCCAACATCGTACCCTTAACACCATGTGACCCGCAGGTGATAACATTTGAAAAGGAGAGCAAACATTAAGAAGGGCTTAAAAGTCAAGTATCTTGAGTAGCAAAGTGGGCCTTCGCCGCCAATGGATCATCGAAGAAAAGCGGTTTTCCATTTTGAAGGACTCGAAGGCGGGCTGGGTATAGCAATGAGAACTTGACTTTATCTTCAAATAGCTGTTTGCATAGTGGGGCGAACTCTCTGCGCCTATTAGCGACATAGGTGGAGAAGTCCTGGAATATAAGCAATCTTTCTCCCTTGTAAAGTAGAGTTTCCGACTTACGATAGTGATCTAATAGCTTGGTTTTATCCGCGTAATTGAGAATTCTCATAATAACAGGGCGAGGGCATCCAGCAGAGTCCCTGCACTCAGGTCCCAATCGATGAGCCCTTTCGATGGCTAAAGGTGATCCGTGGAGGTCCATGTCCAATTTTTCTGGCAACCATGTAGAAAGAAGGTCCAGCAACGCATGGCCTCTCACCGACTCCGGAATGCCCACCACCCTCCGGTTATTTCGACGGCTCTGATTCTCAAAGTCATCAAGCTTATCAGTGAGGCCCTTAATTTCCTAAGTTTGGGCCTCTATAGTGGTCTGTGCAGACTGTAGGTCCTCTTCCAGCATCGAGACCCTCTGCTCGACATCATCCAGATGGCCATTATGTTGGTTCAGTTGGGTCAGGGTGGAGTCAATGGCCTCCTCAATGCCCGCCAATTTTTCATCTAGGAGAGGCCCCAACACCGCTGCAATATCTGTAGGTTTCATTTTAGGCTGTTTAGTAGCCGTAGTGTTGGTACATTTCCGTTGGGAACGAGAACGAGTGGTGGAGCAGTCAGAGTCGGATGAATTCCTGTGGAAGGTATCCTCGCGAGCGCCCGAGGTAGGGCCAGAGGAGGACATAGGCATGGACACCAGGAATTTTTCCATGTGAGGTCACAAAAGATAGAAATACACTATGTGCAGTAGTAGTTGGCACAGAGAGTAGATTAATGAGGGTCACATCAGTGAAAAGGATAATCTAGAGAGTTACATCACCAAGAGGCAAAGAGGCATGTCAAAAGTCCCATGCAGCTAAGACGTGTGGGAACAATATGTCGGAGGTACCCACGTTACATTTCAACGTGACAGAGCGGAACAACTGGAAGTGATGACAATAAGCCTATCATTGATATATGTTGTAAAATCCAAAAACAGCACCTATAGCTCTGTTCTGTGCCACGGCATACACCCAGCAGAACACGATTCAAATGTCCAGCAATAACGGCTTAGTGATCTGTGCGAGGAGGCGGGTGCTCTACAACATTGGCGATCTTAGAGCAGTCCAGCTGTGTTGTATATGTAACAGCAGAGAGGCAGCACGTCAGTAGCAAGATGTGTAAGGCCTCCGGCTGCCAGAATCAGCGACAGGGTCACTATGCAGTAAGGGGGAAAAGTACCTTGATCTTATCCCCGAGTGCTGCATGGCGTCCCACTGTAGCGGCTTCTCTCCAGTGCATCAGGCGTCCTCAACAGAGCTGACACATATCCCACAGGGCTGGAAACACAGGGCAGCTGAGGCTGAAGCTCTGTCCTGCAGTAGGTGGGGAGGCTGGTATCAGGGAACGTAATGCCGTCAGCACTGGCATGGGAGGCTGTCTTGTCAGGGGGCCCCCCCAGCGGGGGTATGCAACTGTAGTGTCTCACAAGGGTTTCAGGACCCGCACAGCCAGCAGTCAGGATCCTCCGCGGCAGGCAGCACCCAAGCACAGCTGGAGTCTGGGGATCCAAAATGGCCACCGCAGCGTTCAGGAGGCAGCCCCTCACGTCAGACACCCGCAGCCCCGGCTCTCTTCCCGGGCAGCAGCCTCGGCCGCCGGAGACCTCAGGTGGCTAGAGAGGTTATCAGGCGGTGGGGGAGCAGCAGGAGTCGATCCCCAGCGTACGAGCGCGCCGCCGCCCCGGAGCTCCGGACGTGGGTAGGTGCCGTACACGAGTCCCCGGCTTGGTGGCACGCCGAGGCCACAACCTGCAGGGACTGAGTCAGCAGTCCCCCAGCTCCGCAGCCGTCAGCGGGTAGTCCAGAAGGCTGTTAGGGAGGGTGAGGAAGCACAGTGAGTGGGCAGTACAGCAGTATGAGCCCAGCAAGGGGATAAATAAGAGGGTGAAGCAGGAGCTGTGATAATGCGGCCTCTCCCCAGTGCCGCCAGGCCACGCCCCCAAGGCGAGTCTTGTTATGTAAATACTGCAGGTAAGTGAAGACTTGGCAGGTAATGTTTTTCACCTCTCACTTCTATTACTTTCTTTTTTTATCCCTGCCATCAGCATTTAAGTGAATTTTTATTTTAGATTTTCAATATTTTTTCCTTTTACCATCATGAATGTTTTTGGGAGGGAAACTGATAAATCCTTTTTTTGTTTTTCAGGAAATAAAAAAAATCTGAAATACAGTCAACCATCCAACTATCTTGCAGTTGTGAAGAACAGTTTATTGAAACCAATCACCATTTTATCAATACTTCTCTATAAAGAGTTAGATCTCGTACTGTCAGGTTATTGAGAACCCGTTTTGAACTCTCCACAGTTTGTTGTTGCAGTCAGTGGGTCAGACGTGGTGAGTGGTCTTGTTGTACCAAGATAGACATACGTGATAGGGTCAGGTGTGCGTAAAAGGAATCACTATGGAGTTTAGAAGAGGTTACAGGACTCAGCTGTCATCGGGTCGTTGGCATCTTTTGGTGGTCTGTCCTGATAGGACGTGCGCATGGAATCCGTCACAGAGGGCAGACAGCGATGAAGTTGAAGATCAGGACACTGGATAAGACCACCGAGGCAGAAAACATTAGAGCCAGAATCCCCCTCATTTTCATTCAACACAGTGTTTATTATTTTATCCATAAGAGACGTGTACAGATGGATTTAAGAATGACTTGGCCTAATGGACTGTCCCACTTTAATCAATATTCCAAAGTTGCTATATAGCAATACCCACAATTGCATTATTATTGTAGCAAATCACTTGAGGCCTCATAAAATTCCTTTACTGCTTTTCCTACTTATTTTCCAACATTACAAACTTCAACTAAGTAACTGTTGACAAAGGATTAAAGTCACCAAGTGTGACTCAGCCGAGGGTTGTTGCCATTACAAAACAAGGCCACAAAAAGCGGAATAGTGAATGGTGAATATGATCTCTCTGTTTTCCCTTTTTGTTCTAGATATAATAACAAAGTAATTGTATTTTTGCTATTAATAAAACTGATTGATTTACACTCACATGAATGTCCATGTAGTTTCATTCTGAAATACAATTATATATTTCATATTCTGTATATCATATTCTTAGCACAATCTCATGTTATTCTCTTGCATCAACTGGTGGTCTCGTACGACCTTAATCATACAACCTCTAGTTCTTTTGCAGAGAAGTCTGGGCTTACTGAGGAATATAGAGTTCATTTGCAGTTCCCAGAATTGTGGACTACATAAGTGTTCCTTGTTTGTAAACCTTGCCTCTGACCTCCAAACCACAGTCATGTAATACAACTACTATATTCTACCTGAAGAAGACAATAACCTATTATTACACCTTCAGGACTGGTCCTCCTCTGGACTGCCGAGGATACTGCATCAAGGTGTCTACCTTAGCCTAGGAGGCGAAGCACGTCAGAGGGACAACTCACCTGAATTCTGTCTCGTACACACCGTACAAAATTGGGACGTTTGATGTAGTCATTAGCCAAGGACAAAACTAGGATGGTTGTTACTATGGAAATCATTAATCAGTATTGTAAATGCAACTTACATACCTGTCGAGTACAGTGTGAAACCAACAGATCTTCATTTTTACTTTTTTGCTATTTAATAAATAGACTCGGCTTCTACTGGGTCACCTCAGCCGCTCTGCCCATCCCGTTATACCTACCCCATTTGTTCTCAGTTCTCTTCTCATCCATGGCTGTGTGGCACGCATGCATGTCATACTTAATGTGCAGGGTACGCGTAGTGGGATCTGGTTAAGTCATGTGTGATTACGTAATTTACATCAGGCTTTAATTTCATAATAATAAGATTTTTAGCAGATTTTTCCTTTCCAGTAGAATATCTGCTGGTTCTATAGGTCCCCCTGAAATGAAAGAGTTATATAAATATTCCAAACTAACACAACCTTTTATTAGAAATGGGGCTCTTCCTGAGCAATCCCCTCGGCCATGAAACTCTGCTTACTACTAAGGCCATCTTAATGTAAAGGCATATTGGGCAGCTGCCTAGGGGCCCACAATTCTAGGGGCAGGGGAGGGTGGTGGTCACACAATCAGAGCAGCATTCTCTACTGCCTCCCAGCCTGCAGCAAGACAGTGAATGGCAGTCAGCATGCTGATTGGCGGATGACTGGAGCTATCCACCTGTCAGAGTGCAGTATTCTTTACCTGCCTCCCAGCCTGCAGCCAGACAGTAAATGGCTGTCATCATGCTGATTGGTAAATGGCTGGAGTTATACAGCAATCAGAGTGCAGCATTCTCTACCTGCCTCCCAGCCTGCAATCAGACATTGAATGGCTGTCAGCATTCTGATTGGTGGATGCCTGGAGCTATCGGTGAGAGTGCTGGCAGCCATTCACTGTATGGAAGTATGTGGAGGGACAGGGAAGGACCAAAGGAGGGCCATGTTATGATTTTTTTAAATTGGTTCTTGTAAGTCAGGGGTGGGGAACCTCAGGCCCGCGGGCCGTATAAGGCCAGCAGAGCCACTAGATCTGGCCCGGCCAGGCTCACCTAACTGAGGGAGATGCCGGGCGCCCACTGAGATTTTGTTACTACCGGGCACCCGGCTTCTTCCC
Source organism: Pseudophryne corroboree (assembly GCF_028390025.1). NCBI lineage: Eukaryota > Metazoa > Chordata > Amphibia > Anura > Myobatrachidae > Pseudophryne > Pseudophryne corroboree. The sequence continues at coordinate 321,563,108 of NC_086454.1, forward strand.
CTCAGCAGCAGCTGGAGGCAGGAGCTCACTCTTGAGCTCCGGCTTCTGACTCTGGCAGTATGTGGCTGTGCGGTGCTATGAGACAGGGGAGGGCAATGGTCCGGAAGCAAGAGCGGGCTGGTGAGTATTGTGGGTTTTTGTTTCTTTTAATGTGTGTGTGTAAGCATCGCTACTAGGGGGCATATCTAATGGGGCATATTTAATGGGGCATAACAAGTAACTGGGGGCATAACTACTGACTTGGGGCATAACTTTTGGGGACATATCTACTGGGGCATATGTACTGGGGGCATATCTACTGGGGGCATATCTACTGGCTGCAGGCTAATTTTTAAATTGATAATTTTTGTATGGCCCCCTAAGGATTTTATAAATATCCAAATGGCCCTTGGTAGAAAAAAAGTTCCCCACCCCTGTTGTACGTGGTGGGGTAGAGGCTCCAGTGCATTGCTTTGCCCATGGCCTACAATGCTGTAAATGCGTGTGACTCAAAATCAGCCCCAACATTGCAGTATAAGAGTTAAATGGGAACTAATGTGGGGAGATAAAAAGTGACAGAAAAAAGTGTCTTCCCTTCGGGTGTAGTACGGGTGACCGGCGGTCTCCTGACCGCCGGTCACCTTACCGACGCCGGGATCCCGGCAGCATACCGACGCCGGGATCCCGGCGGGGAGGGGCGAGTGCAGCAAGCCCCTTGCGGGCTCGCTGCACTCGCCACGCTGCGGGCTCGGTGGCGACCTGCGGTCGCCACGGGTTCTATTCCCACTCTATGGGTGTCGTGGACACCCACGAGTGGAAATAGTCCCTGTTGGTCGGCATGCCGACCATCGGGATAGTGAGCCGTCGGGCTCACGGAGGAGGTCATGTGACTGTCGGTCAGCCGACCGGCGGTCACATGACTACCACCCTTCCCTTCTGGTCTAGAGTCATCAGCACATTTCCAAAAGTCTAGAAAAAAACAGCAATAGATTCAGAAATAAAGGACAAACAGACACTTAAAAAACAAAGTTGATAATGAAACCGGAGTGCAAGGACTATAAATAGATTGCGCAAGTTATTCTTGTTCTACTAAATCCTCGGGGCCCTTTAATCCAACACTAGTCGCCAGGAGCGTGCTTACATCTTTCAGAGACCAGATCATTTGTCAATCAGCGGTGGATGGTCGTTAAGGCTCTGCAGGCAGCACACACAGAGAAAAGACACTGCTTCATTTAATTAGTCTATCAAATAGGGTTTAGCATCTTGTCCCCTGAGTCTACTTTCTGTCTGAGGCTTTTCACTCTCAACACACAGATAATTCCTCCAATTAACTCACTTTCTACCGCTAACAGAAACGCACTTGTTCTTTTCTAGGAAAATTGTGAAACAAATATTATTTTAAACATTTTTGCATATGTAAATGTGTATTACATTTCACACTTCTGCTGAAATTTGGAGCATATCAAAACTATACATATTCTTGAAAATATTAAAATAAAAAAATGAAAACAAGCTAAAATTGCTATTTCTCCCTAACTTTACATAATATATTTGATGTGGCAACACCACCAGTTTCATAGGCCTCTTATGTCCAAGGGAAATTGTAAATTGGGACTAGACCAGAAATTAGCTGCATATTCTTATCCTTACTTGGACAGGTGCAGTGTCGGACTGAAGCATGAAGGGCCCACCGGGGTAATGGGGCCCAGTTATAGGGGCCCATAGTTAGGGGTGTGGCCAGCCTACAAAGGGGGTGTGGCCAGCCTCCACAGAGGCTTGAAATACACAATAGTTTAGTGCAGTGTAATGCAACATATCTACCATGTATATTACAAGTGCACAGTCTGGAACCTGATCCCTAGAGGAAGGAGTGGGCCCTCAGGCAGTGGGGCCTACCGGTAGTTTCCCCTGTACCCCTGTGGGCCAGTCCGACCCTGGACAGGCGTATACAGGGGGTGATTCAGACCTGATCGTAGATGTGATAAATTTAGCACTTCTACGATCAGTTTCTCTGACATGCGCCGCACGGGTGCGAAAGCATTGCACGGCAGAGATGCTTTCGCACCAGCCAAGTAGCTCCCTACTTGCGAAGCCTAGCTGCCCTGGCAGGCGGCTACCCACCGTGTTCCGGGCCGCAACGGTCCAGACACACCTGCGTTATCCGGACGGTGCTCCACCAACGGCATGCCCCGTGACCACCTCTGCCTATCAGGCAGAGGCGATCGCAGCCCTGAGATGCTTTCGAATCTCAGTGGGCCTCATGGGGTGTGCTGCCGTTGCAGCGATTGGGTCTGAATTAGGCCCATAGTTGCCTGTGTCTTGGTCTGAATCTTTCCGCATAGCTGAAAAGAAACCGAACCCCCCCGAACCTTCCCACCCGAACCGAACCCGAGCGTGCCCGAACGTCATCATCCCGCTGTCGGATTCTCGCGAGATTCGGATTCTATAAAAGCAGCCGCGCGTCGCCGCCATTTTCACTCGTGCATTGGAGATGATAGGGAGAGGACGTGGCTGGCGTCCTCTCCGTTTATTGTTGAAGTTGATTGGTTTATTTCTTATTTGTGGGGAGGATTGGGGAGCAGCTGTTAGGAGTACAGTGCAGAGTTTTGCTGATAAGTGACCACCAGTTTTTATCCGTTCTCTGCCTGAAAAAAATGCTCCATACCATATCTGTGCTCAGTGTGCTTCATAATATATCTGTGCTGAGTGCTCACACTGCTTAATTGTGGGGACTGGGGAGCAGCTATAGCAGGAGTACAGTGCAGAGTTTTGCTGACAGTGACCACCAGTATACGTTGTCTGCCTGAAAAACACTCCATATCTGTGCTCAGTGTGCTGCTTTATTGTGGGGACTGGGGACCACCAGTATAATTAATATTATATAGGAGGAGTACAGTGCAGAGTGCAGTGCTGTACCTACCTTTGTGTCGTCATCCATTAAGTATACTATCCATCTACATTCTATACCTGTGGTGCATTTTAGTTTTGCAGTTTGCTGACACAGTGTCCACCAGTATACTATATATAGCAGTACGGTAGGCCACTGCTGTACCTACCTCTGTGTCGTCATCCATTAAGTATACTATCCATCTACATTCTATACCTGTGGTGCATTTTTGTTTTGCAGTTTGCTGACACAGTGACCACCAGTATACTATATATAGCAGTACGGTAGGCCACTGCTGTACCTACCTCTGTGTCGTCATCCATTAAGTATACTATCCATCTACATTCTATACCTGTGGTGCATTTTAGTTTTGCAGTTTGCTGACACAGTGACCACCAGTATACTATATATAACAGTACGGTAGGCCACTGCTGTACCTACCTCTGTGTCGTCATCCATTAAGTATACTATCCATCTACATTCTATACCTGTGGCGCATTTTAGTTTTGCAGTTTGCTGACACAGTGACCACCAGTATACTATATATAGCAGTACGGTAGGCCACTGCTGTACCTACCTCTGTGTCGTCATCCATTAAGTATACTATCCATCTACATTCAAAACCTGTGGTGCATTTTAGTTTTGCAGTTTGCTGACACAGTGGCCACCAGTATACTATATATAGCAGTACGGTAGGCCACTGCTGTACCTAACTCTGTGTCGTCAAGTATACTATCCATCCATACCTGTGGTGCATTTCAGTTGTGCGCAGTAAATGTAGTAGTAGGCCATTGCTATTGATACTGGCATATAATTCCACACATTAAAAAATGGAGAACAACAATGTGGAGGTTAAAATAGGGAAAGATCAAGATCCACTTCCACCTCGTGCTGAAGCTACTGCCACTAGTCATGGCCGAGACGATGAAATGCCATCAACGTCGTCTGCCAAGGCCGATGCCCAATGTCATAGTAGAGAGCATGTAAAATCCAAAAAGCAAAAGTTCAGTAAAATGACCCAAAAATCTAAATTAAAATCGTCTGAGGAGAAGCGTAAACTTGCCAATATGCCATTTACGACACGGAGTGGCAAGGAACGGCTGAGGCCCTGGCCTATGTTCATGGCTAGTGGTTCAGCTTCACATGAGGATGGAAGCACTCATCCTCTCGCTAGAAAAATGAAAAGACTTTCGCTGGCAAAAGCACAGCAAAGAACTGTGCGTTCTTCTAAATCACAAATCCCCAAGGAGAGTCCAATTGTGTCGGTTGCGATGCCTGACCTTCCCAACACTGGATGGGAAGAGCTTGCGCCTTCCACCATTTGCACGCCCCCTGCAAGTGCTGGAAGGAGCACCCGCAGTCCAGTTCCTGATAGTCAGATTGAAGATGTCACTGTTGAAGTACACCAGGATGAGGATATGGGTGCTGCTGGCGCTGGGGAGGAAATTGACAAGGAGGATTCTGATGGTGAGGTGGTTTGTTTAAGTCAGGCACCCGGGGAGACACCTGTTGTCCGTGGGACGAATATGGCCATTGACATGCCTGGTCAAAATACAAAAAAAATCACCTCTTCGGTGTGGAATTATTTCAACACAAATGCGGACAACAGGTGTCAGTCGGAAGACCACTTGTACTACTTCCAGTAAGCAATTGACTGTCCAACAGTCCTTTGCGAGGAAGATGAAATATCACAGCAGACATCTTGCTGCAAAGCAGATAACTCAGGCCTTGGCAGCCTGGGCGGTGAGAAACGTGGTTCCGGTATCCATCGTTAATTCAGAGGCAACTATAGACTTGATTGAGGTACTGTGTCCCCGGTACCAAATACCATCTAGGCTCCATTTCTCTAGGCAGGCGATACCGAAAATGTACACAGACCTCAGAAAAAGACTCACCAGTGTCCTAAAAAATGCAGTTGTACCCAATGTCCACTTAACCACGGACATGTGGACAAGTGGAGCAGGGCAGACTCAGGACTATATGACTGTGACAGCCCACTGGGTAGATGTATTGCCTCCCGCAGCAAGAACAGCAGCGGCGGCACCAGTAGCAGCATCTCGCAAACGCCAACTCGTTCCTAGGCAGGCTACGCTTTGTATCACCGCTTTCCATAAGAGGCACACAGCTGACAACCTCTTACGGGAACTGAGGAAGATCACCGCAGAATGGCTTACCCCAATTGGACTCTCCTGGGGATTTGTGACATCGGACAACGCCAGCAATATTGTGCGTGCATTACATCTGGGCAAATTCCAGCACGTCCCATGTTTTGCACATACATTGAATTTGGTGGTGCAGAATTATTTAAAAAACGACAGGGGCGTGCAAGAGATGCTGTCGGTGGCCTGAAGAATTGCGGGCCACTTTCGGCATTCAGGCACCGCGTACAGAAGACTGGAGCACCACCAAACATTCCTGAACCTGCCCTGCCATCATCTGAAGCAAGAGGTGGTAACGAGGTGGAATTCAACCCTCTATATGCTTCAAAGGATGGAGGAGCAGCAAAAGGCCATTCAAGCCTATACATCTGCCCACGATATAGGCAAAGGAGGGGGAATGCACCTGACTCAAGCGCAGTGGAGAATGATTTCAACGTTGTGTAAGGTTCTGCAACCCTTTGAACTTGCCACACGTGAAGTCAGTTCAGACACTGCCAGCCTGAGTCAGGTCATTCCCCTCATCAGGCTTTTGCAGAAGAAGCTGGAGACATTGAAGGAGGAGCTAAAACAGAGCGATTCCGCTTGGCATGTGGGACTTGTGGATGGAGCCCTTAATTCGCTTAACCAGGATTCACGGGTGGTCAATCTGTTGAAATCAGAGCACTACATTTTGGCCACCGTGCTCGATCCTAGATTTAAAACCTACGTTGTATCTCTCTTTCCGGCAGACACAAGTCTGCAGAGGTTCAAAGACCTACTGGTGAGAAAATTGTCAAGTCAAGCGGAACGTGACCCGTCAACAGCTCCTCCTTCACATTCTCCCGCAACTGGGGGTGCGAGGAAAAGGCTAAGAATTCAGAGCCCACCCGCTGGCGGTGATGCAGGGCAGTCTGGAGCGAGTGCTGACATCTGGTCCGGACGGAAGGACCTGCCAACGATTACTGACATGTCGTCTACTGTCACTGCATATGATTCTCTCACCATTGAAAGAATGGTGGAGGATTATATGAGTGACCGCATCCAAGTAGGCACGTATACTGGCAGGAAAAAGAGGCAATTTGGAGGCCCTTGCACAAACTGGCTTTATTCTACCTAAGTTGCCCTCCCACCAGTGTGTACTCCGAAATAGTGTTTAGTGCAGCCGCTCACCTTGTCAGCAATCGGCGTACGAGGTTACTTCCAGAAAATGTGGAGAAGATGATGTTCATCAAAATGAATTATAATCAATTCCTCCGTGGAGACATTCACCAGCAGCAATTGCCTCCAGAAAGTACACGGGGACCTGAGATGGTGGATTCCAGTGGGGACGAATTAATAATCTGTGAGGAGGGGGATGTACACAGTGAAAGGGGTGAGGAATCGGAGGATGATGATGAGGTGGACATCTTGCCTCTGTAGAGCCAGTTTGTGCAAGGAGAGATTGATTGCTTCTTTTTTGGTGGGGGCCCAAACCAACCAGCCATTTCAGTCACAGTCGTGTGGCAGTCCCTGTCGCTGAAATGATTGGTTCGTTAAAGTGTGCTTGTCCTGTTTATACAACATAAGGGTGGGTGGGAGGGCCCAAGGACAATTCCATCTTGCACCTCTTTTTTCTTTCATTTTTCTTTGCATCATGTGCTGTTTGGGGACAATTTTTTTGAAGTGCCATCCTGCCTGACACTGCAGTGCCACTCCTAGATGGGCCAGGTGTTTGTGTCGGCCACTTGTGTCGCTTAGCTTAGTCACACAGTGACCTTGGTGCGCCTCTTTTTTTCTTTGCATCATGTGCTGTTTGGGGACAATTTTTTTGAAGTGCCATTCTGCCTGACACTGCAGTGCCACTCCTAGATGGGCCAGGTGTTTGTGTCGGCCACTTGTGTCGCTTAGCTTAGTCACACAGCGACCTTGGTGCGCCTCTTTTTTTCTTTGCATCATGTGCTGTTTGGGGACAATTTTTTGGAAGTGCCATCCTGCCTGACACTGCAGTGCCACTCCTAGATGGGCCAGGTGTTTGTGTCGGCCACTTGTGTCGCTTAGCTTAGCCACCCAGCGACCTTGGTGCGCCTCTTTTTTTCTTTGCATCATGTGCTGTTTGGGGACAATTTTTTGGAAGTGCCATCCTGTCTTGATTAACACTGCAGTGCCACTCCTAGATGGGTCAGGTGTTTGTGTCGGCCACTTGTGTCGCTTAGCTTAGTCAAACAGCCACCTTGGTGCGCCTCTTTTTTTCTTTGCATCATGTGCTGTTTGGGGACAATTTTTTTGAAGTGCCATCCTGTCTTGATTGACACTGCAGTGCCACTCCTAGATGGGCCAGGTGTTTGTGTCGGCCACTTGTGTCGCTTAGCTTAGTCACACAGCCACCTTAGTGCGCCTCTTTTTTTCTTTGCATCATGTGCTGTTTGGGGACAATTTTTTTGAAGTGCCATCCTGTCTTGATTGACACTGCAGTGCCACTCCTAGATGGGCCAGGTGTTTGTGGCGGCCACTTGTGTCGCTTAGCTTAGCCATCCAGCGACCTCGGTGCAAATTGTAGGACTAAAAATAATATTGTGAGGTGTTCAGAATAGACTGGAAATGAGTGGAAATTATGGTAATTGAGGTTAATAATACTATGGAATCAAAATGACCCCCAAATTCTATGATTTAAGCTGTTTTTTAGGGTTTATTGAAAAAAACACCCGAATCCAAAACACACCCGAATCCGACAAAAATTTTTCGGTGAGGTTTTGCCAAAACGCGTCCGAATCCAAAACATGGCCGCAGAACCGAATCCAAAACCAAAACACAAAACCCGAAAAATGTCCGGTGCACATCACTAGTTAGCATTGCTGCCTCACAACACATGGCCAATTCCCGGTCAGGGCTGACCTGTGTGGAGATTGTACGTTCTAGAGTATAAGGTCTACTGGGGCAGGGACTGATGTCAATTGTACATCACAACGGAATATGCTGGCGCTATATAAATAAATGATAATAAAAATGTGAAAGACTGAAGTATTCCCTGAAAAGTGTTTTGTCATATGTGTGTGCTACATAAATAAATATAACGAAGATTAACAAGTGGCCAACATTACATAATGAAAGGCTCCATGACCTCTTCAGCCGATGCCTCTCCCCTTAGGCTTTCCGAGGAACCATCTCGGGACCCTACCTCTCTTTTTGGCTACTGCCCATTTACTCACCGTTACTTCCAAACTTCTGAAACAACTTCTCTACACAACCGTCTGACCCACTTCTGAGGGTAATTCAGAGTTGATCGCAGCAGCAAATTTGTTAGTAGTTGGGCAAAACCATGTGCACTACAGGGGGGCAGATATAACATGTGCAGAGAGAGTTAGATTTGGGTGGGTTATATTGTTTCTGTGCAGGGTAAATACTGGCTGCTTTATTTTTACACTGCAATTTAGATTTCAGTTTGAACGCACCCCACCCAAATCTAACTCTCTTTGCACATGTTATATCTGCCCCCCCCCCTGCAGTGCACATGGTTTTGCCCAACTGCTAACAAATTTGCTGCTGTGATCAACTCTGAATTAGGCCCTCAGTCAGGACCGGTTCTTGCCCTTTTGACGCCCCGGGCGGGAAATGGGGGTGTGGCTTCATACAGGGGGTGTTGGCAGTTACGCCCCCTGTACAGTAGAGTAGCCGCTGAAAAAGAAAAGAAAAATTAATACTAACTATCCCCGCTCCCGACCGCTGCAGACCTCCGCCGGCGCCGCTCCTCTCCTTGGATCTGGCATAGACAGACACTAGAGGTCAATTATGACCGCTAGCATCTGTGTCAATCCCACAATGCTGTGCGGTGCGCGATGACGTCATCGCGCACCGCACAGCAAATGTCCTTTCCACGAAGGGAAACTGTCCGGGGGACACAGCGGGCAGTCGGGGGCACAGCAGTAGCGGATCTTGCCAAGGAGCGGCACCCTCTGGATGGCGCCGGCGCCCCCGGAAGGCGGCACCCCGGGCAAAAGTCCTGCTTGCCGGTGGCAAGATCCGCTACTGCCCTCAGTTTACTCTCTTTCCAACTGCCTGAATCCTGGATTTCACACACTACACTCTAAAGATATTGCCTTCACTATAGGGACTTGGGGGGTCTATTCATGAAGCAGTGAAAAGTGTGGTGAAGTGAGCCTCTGGGGAAGTTGCTCATGGCGACCAATCATCAGCTCCGTACAATGGTATAGTATGCAAATGATAAATGATACTTCAATGCTGATTGGTTGCCATGAGCAACTTCTCCACTGGCTCACTTCTCCACACTTTTCACTGCTTCATTAAATGGACCCCTAAAGATCTATTTTTAGAAGGGTCACCTGCTCATACTCTCTGCCACTTTGACACTATCGATGACCCTCTCCTTTTAGATAACTTGGCCATTGCCCTCTCCTCTCCTCTTCTATACCACTTTCATCTCTCGCTCAGTGCATCAACTTCTGAGTCCCCTTCTCTTCCTCTGTCTGTCAGGGTCCCTCAAGGATCTGTTCTCAGATGTCTCCTCTCTCTACAACCCTGCTCTCGCCTCTCGGTGAACTCATGTGTTTCTTCTGAGGTTACCAGTTCTACTTTATTCAACTGCGACATTCTTGTGGCTCCTCCCAGACACATGCATATGAGCTCTTCCTAAATGAGGGAGTAAGGCAGTGGTTCCCAAACTGTGTGCCGTGGCACCCTGGGGTGCCGCGGGACACTTGCAGGGGTGCCTCAGGTTGGTGGTCAAGGACCAATTCAAACTATTTATTGTCAATTTAACAGGCAAAACCAGTGCTGATGGCTTCCAGTTATAAAATATGTGGACAAACAGAAGCAAATCTTGTCCCTCACCACATAACTGACCCTAAGGATGACATATAAACATAATTTACTTAATCTAATATTTTTTTCTAAATTTCTCAATAAGAAAAGTGTGGCCTAGGGGTGCCGTGAAAAAAAAATCTTACACTCCAGGGTGCCGTGACTCACAAAAGTTTGGGAACCACTGGAGTAAGGTAATGACACATATTTTAAGGTTGTACCCTCCCAGTTCTCTTGTAGGCCAAGCTCAGATGACTGATTCTGCAACGCATTGCTTCACTGCGTGCGGCACCGGCAGTGCATGGACAGAGGTGGTCTTCAGTAAGCCGCCGGCAGAGGGAACGATGTTTTCATAGCTGAGATTTTTTTGCAACTGCGCATGTACAAAATATACTGTGGATATCTCCATTCACGTTTACCCCAGGTGGCAAGATGGGACAAATGTACGATTATGGAGAAATGTCCCCCTGACCACTTGGGCAATATGCAGCTCACAACAGCTGCTGTCCTTCTGCCCCCGCCTGCTGACACTTAACCCCCAGTCCTGCAGGAAATAGTCATCTTCTCGCTCACTCACTGATTCAGTATTTTTGATTATGACTGTAATAATATTATGAAGCCTGTTTCTGTGCCCCGCTAGAAGATGCATATCAGCAAATTTACATTTTATTAATGACTCACGTTACAAGGTTTACGTTAATTGTGTTTTGCTTTATAATATCACTAGGTAAAGACGGATTAGGGAAGGTGCCTGTAAGGGAACCATCACATACTGTATAACAATATTACTTTTCAGCAAAACAGATGCTAATCTCTTGCAAAAACAAAACAATGTTTGCATTGGACTTATTGCACTGTGATGGCGTAAATCTCCACATATGCAGGATTGTTAATGACTGTGTAGCGTGCTTAGGAGAAGCATGTAAGCTTGCCGTGGGCCGGGAAGTGACCCTTAGCATGTAGTGTGGCTCAGTTACACATAGGACTGTCCAACTGCTCTTTAATGTGGGGCAAATTACTATTATTGCTGACCCAATTACAGGAATAGATATCGGTCGTTTCACAATTCCACTGCAAACAGCATTTAATGGAAAAACAGGAATTAGAACGAAATTCAGGCAGTTTCTTATTTCAAACAAAATCCTTCCTTTTGCTGAAACCTTAACCCCATATAATTTCTGTGCGTTCCTTATATATCGCTTAGAGAGAAAAAAGGGGCAAAACATCCTGAAAGAATATTGGGGGTCATTCCGAGATGATCGTAGCTGTGCTAAATTTAGCACAGCTACGATAATTCACACTGACATGCGGGGGGACGCCCAGCACAGGGCTAGTCCGCCCCGCATGTCAGTGCCGCCCTTCCCCCGCAGAAGTGCAAAGGCATAGCACAGCGGCAATGCCTTTGCACTTCAAGAGTAGCTCCCGACTAGAGCAGCTTTAGCGTGCTGGCCGGGAGCTACTCGTCGCTCCCCGGCTTGCAGTGGCTGCGTGTGTCACGCGGCTGCTGCGGCCCGTCCCCCGTTCGGTCTGGCCACACCTGCGTTGCCCAGACCGCGCCCATGAAACGGCGGACAAGCGCCGCCGTTCCGCCTCCCCCCACCCAACGACTGCCTCTGCCTGGCAATCAGACAGAGGCAATCGTAGCTGGCGCATGCGCAGTTCTGACCCGATCGTACCGCTGCGATAAACTGCAGCGTGCGATCGGGTCAGAATGACCCCCATTGTCACCGTTTAGACCGCAGTTGTGCTCAGACAGTGATATGGATGGACGCAACATTGTTTGCAGATGCAGTGGCGCAATGTTTTGCTATTGAGCGTGCACCAAAGCCGTAATGCCCATGTATGGCAATGGAGTAGCGACAGCCAACGCACAGAGGATTTATCTGCAAAGTGAGGTAGTTAGCATTGGGAGAGGTAATGAGGGTTGGATAGAAAAACACGACGTCGGGACCGTTTTCTGGGCGTGCCATAGTCAGCCACTGTGACTGTATGCAGTTGGAAAAGCCCAGGTGTCTTAGGAGAGGTGCTCAGTCTGAGGCAGCATATGGTTGCTCAGAGGTCTGATGGTGTGACCCACGTGAGCCAGATGTTCCCACCTTTGTACGTAACGTAAGCAACGGCTGTGATACGCCGGTAGTGGACGTCACTGTGCACAAGATGGTGTCTGAGTCATTAGCATATTTTCACAAGTCCACTGCGTACAAAATCACAGTTGCATATACAACTGCCTGCACCTCTGAATTAGGACCAGTGTTCCAAGCTACAAGGGCCGGACGGGCCATCTGGCACTTGAAATGCCACACCCACCTGAAAGCCACACCCCAGTGAGACACCACGCCCCCTTTTTTTTTGCACAAGCGCACTAACAAAGCCTGGGCCGATTCACAGCAAATCACATAGAAAAACTGAACAAGTACAGATAAGGCTGAGCATTGGGTTGAGGCAGAAAATGCAGCTGGAGTAGCATCAGGTAGGGTTGCAACATGCAGAGTGAGTAGTATGAGGTGGGGGGTAGAACATGCAGAGTGAGTAGTATGAGGTGGGGGGTAGAACATGCAGAGTGAGTAGTATGAGGTGGGGGGTAGAACATGCAGAGTGAGTAGTATGAGGTGGGGGGTAGAACATGCAGAGTGAGTAGTATGAGGTGGGGGGTTAGAACATGCAGAGTGAGTAGTATGAGGTGGGGGGTTAGAACATGCAGAGTGAGTAGTATGAGGTGGGGGGTTAGAACATGCAGAGTGAGTAGTATGAGGTGGGGGGTTAGAACATGCAGAGTGAGTAGTATGAGGTGGGGGTAGAACATGCAGAGTAAGTAGTATGATGTGGGGGTAGAACATGCAGAGTAAGTAGTATGAGGTGGGGGTAGAACATGCAGAGTGAGTAGTATGAGGTGGGGGGTAGAACAGGCAGTGTGAGTAGTATGAGGTGGGGGTAGAACATGCAGAGTAAGTAGTATGAGGTGGGGGTAGAACATGCAGAGTAAGTAGTATGAGGTGGGGGGTAGAACATGCAGAGTGAGTAGTATGAGGTGGGGGGTAGAACATGCAGAGTGAGTAGTATGAGGTGGGGGTAGAACATGCAGAGTAAGTAGTATGATGTGGGGGTAGAACATGCAGAGTAAGTAGTATGAGGTGGGGGTAGAACATGCAGAGTGAGTAGTATGAGGTGGGGGGTAGAACATGCAGAGTAAGTAGTATGAGGTGGGGGAAGAACATGCAGAGTGAGTAGTATGAGGTGAGGGTAGAACATGCAGAGTGAGTAGTATGAGGTGGGGGTAGAACATGCAGAGTTAGTAGTATGAGGTGGGGGTAGAACATGCAGAGTGAGTAGTATGAGGTGGGGGGTAGAACATGCAGAGTGAGTAGTATGAGGTGGGGGTAGAACATGCAGAGTGAGTAGTATGAGGTGGGGGGTAGAACATGCAGAGTGAGTAGTATGAGGTGGGGGGTTAGAACATGCAGAGTGAGTAGTATGAGGTGGGGGTAGAACATGCAGAGTGAGTAGTATGAGGTGGGGGGTAGAACATGCAGAGTAAGTAGTATGAGGTGGGGGGTAGAACATGCAGAGTAAGTAGTATGAGGTGGGGGGTAGAACATGCAGAGTGAGTAGTATGAGGTGGGGGGTAGAACATGCAAGGTAAGTAGTATGAGGTGGGGGGTAGAACATGCAGAGTGAGTAGTATGAGGTGGGGGTAGAACATGCAGAGTAAGTAGTATGAGGTGGGGGTAGAACATGCAGAGTGAGTAGTATGAGGTGGGGGTAGAACATGCAGAGTAAGTAGTATGAGGTGGGGGTAGAACATGCAGAGTAAGTAGTATGAGGTGGGGGGTTAGAACATGCAGAGTGAGTAGTATGAGGTGGGGGTAGAACATGCAGAGTGAGTAGTATGAGGTGGGGGGTAGAACATGCAGAGTAAGTAGTATGAGGTGGGGGGTTAGAACATGCAGAGTGAGTAGTATGAGGTGGGGGTAGAACATGCAGAGTGAGTAGTATGAGGTGGGGGGTAGAACATGCAGAGTAAGTAGTATGAGGTGGGGGGTAGAACATGCAGAGTAAGTAGTATGAGGTGGGGGGTAGAACATGCAGAGTGAGTAGTATGAGGTGGGGGGTAGAACATGCAAAGTAAGTAGTATGAGGTGGGGGGTAGAACATGCAGAGTGAGTAGTATGAGGTGGGGGTAGAACATGCAGAGTAAGTAGTATGAGGTGGGGGTAGAACATGCAGAGTGAGTAGTATGAGGTGGGGGTAGAACATGCAGAGTAAGTAGTATGAGGTGGGGGTAGAACATGCAGAGTAAGTAGTATGAGGTGGGGGGTAGACATGCAGAGTGAGTAGTATGAGGTGGGGGGTAGAACATGCAGAGTGAGTAGTATGAGCTGGGTGGTAGAACATGCAGAGTGAGTAGTATGAGGTGGGGGGTAGAACATGCAGAGTGAGTAGTATGATGTGGGGGGTAGAACATGCAGAGTGAGTAGTATGAGGTGGGGGGTAGAACATGCAGAGTGAGTAGTATGAGGTGGGGGTAGAACATGCAGAGTAAGTAGTATGAGGTGGGGGTAGAACATGCAGAGTAAGTAGTATGAGGTGGGGGTAGAACATGCAGAGTGAGTAGTATGAGGTGGGGGTAGAACATGCAGAGTAAGTAGTATGAGGTGGGGGTAGAACATGCAGAGTAAGTAGTATGAGGTGGGAGGTAGAACATGCAGAGTAAGTAGTATGAGGTGGGGGTAGAACATGCAGAGTGAGTAGTATGAGGTGGGGGTAGAACATGCAGAGCGAGTAGTATGAGGTGGGGGTAGAACATGCAGAGTTAGTAGTATGAGGTGGGGGTAGAACATGCAGAGTGAGTAGTATGAGGTGGGGGGTAGAACATGCAGAGTGAGTAGTATGAGGTGGGAGTGAGTAGTATGAGGTGGGGGGTAGAACATGCAGAGTGAGTAGTATGAGGTGGGGGGTTAGAACATGCAGAGTGAGTAGTATGAGGTGGGGGGTAGAACATGCAGAGTGAGTAATATGAGGTGGGGGGTAGAACATGCAGAGTAAGTAGTATGAGGTGGGGGGTAGAACATGCAGAGTGAGTAGTATGAGGTGAGGGGTAGAACATGCAGAGTGAGTAGTATGAGGTGGGGGGTAGAACATGCAAAGTAAGTAGTATGAGGTGGGGGGTAGAACATGCAGAGTGAGTAGTATGAGGTGAGGGGTAGAACATGCAGAGTGAGTAGTATGAGGTGGGGGTAGAACATGCAGAGTAAGTAGTATGAGGTGGGGGTAGAACATGCAGAGTGAGTAGTATGAGGTGGTGGTAGAACATGCAGAGTAAGTAGTATGAGGTGGGGGTAGAACATGCAGAGTAAGTAGTATGAGGTGGGGGGTAGACATGCAGAGTGAGTAGTATGAGGTGGGGGGTAGAACATGCAGAGTGAGTAGTATGAGGTGGGTGGTAGAACATGCAGAGTGAGTAGTATGAGGTGGGGGGTAGAACATGCAGAGTGAGTAGTATGAGGTGGGGGTAGAACATGCAGAGTAAGTAGTATG
This sequence comes from Pseudophryne corroboree, assembly GCF_028390025.1. Taxonomy (NCBI): domain Eukaryota; kingdom Metazoa; phylum Chordata; class Amphibia; order Anura; family Myobatrachidae; genus Pseudophryne; species Pseudophryne corroboree. Next base: position 321,578,441 of record NC_086454.1, read on the forward strand.
AGGTGGGGGTAGAACATGCAGAGTAAGTAGTATGAGGTGGGGGTAGAACATGCAGAGTGAGTAGTATGAGGTGGGGGTAGAACATGCAGAGTTAGTAGTATGAGGTGGGGGTAGAACATGCAGAGTAAGTAGTATGAGGTGGGGGGTAGAACATGCAGAGTAAGTAGTATGAGGTGGGGGTAGAACATGCAGAGCGAGTAGTATGAGGTGGGGGTAGAACATGCAGAGTTAGTAGTATGAGGTGGGGGTAGAACATGCAGAGTGAGTAGTATGAGGTGGGGGGTAGAACATGCAGAGTGAGTAGTATGAGGTGGGAGTGAGTAGTATGAGGTGGGGGGTAGAACATGCAGAGTGAGTAGTATGAGGTGGGGGGTTAGAACATGCAGAATGAGTAGTATGAGGTGGGGGGTAGAACATGCAGAGTGAGTAATATGAGGTGGGGGGTAGAACATGCAGAGTAAGTAGTATGAGGTGGGGGGTAGAACATGCAGAGTGAGTAGTATGAGGTGAGGGGTAGAACATGCAGAGTGAGTAGTATGAGGTGGGGGGTAGAACATGCAAAGTAAGTAGTATGGGGTGGGGGGTAGAACATGCAGAGTGAGTAGTATGAGGTGGGGGTAGAACATGCAGAGTAAGTAGTATGAGGTGGGGGTAGAACATGCAGAGTGAGTAGTATGAGGTGGGGGTAGAACATGCAGAGTAAGTAGTATGAGGTGGGGGTAGAACATGCAGAGTAAGTAGTATGAGGTGGGGGGTAGAACATGCAGAGTAAGTAGTATGAGGTGGGGGTAGAACATGCAGAGTGAGTAGTATGAGGTGGGGGTAGAAAATGCAGAGTAAGTAGTATGAGGTGGGGGTAGAACATGCAGAGTGAGTAGTATGAGGTGGGGGTAGAACATGCAGAGTGAGTAGTATGAGGTGGGGGTAGAACATGCAGAGTAAGTAGTTTGAGGTGGGGGTAGAACATGCAGAGTGAGTAGTATGAGGTGGGGGTAGAACATGCAGAGTGAGTAGTATGAGGTGGGGGTAGAACATGCAGAGTGAGTAGTATGAGGTGGGGGTAGAACATGCAGAGTGAGTAGTATGAGGTGGGGGGTAGAACATGCAGATTGAGTAGTATGAGGTGGGGGGTTAGAACATGCAGAGTGAGTAGTATGAGGTGGGGGTAGAACATGCAGAGTAAGTAGTATGAGGTGGGGGTAGAACATGCAGAGTAAGTAGTATGAGGTGGGGGTAGAACATGCAGAGTGAGTAGTATGAGGTGGGGGTAGAACATGCAGAGTTAGTAGTATGAGGTGGGGGTAGAACATGCAGAGTGAGTAGTATGAGGTGGGGGGTATAACATGCAGAGTGAGTAGTATGAGGTGGGGGTAGAACATGCAGAGTGAGTAGTATGAGGTGGGGGTAGAACATGCAGAGTGAGTAGTATGAGGTGGGGGGTAGAACATGCAGAGTGAGTAGTATGAGGTGGGGGGTAGAACATGCAGAGTGAGTAGTATGAGGTGGGGGGTAGAACATGCAGAGTAAGTAGTATGAGGTGGGGGTAGAACATGCAGAGTGAGTAGTATGAGGTGGGGGGTAGAACATGCAGAGTGAGTAGTATGAGGTGGGGGGTAGAACATGCAAGGTAAGTAGTATGAGGTGGGGGGTAGAACATGCAGAGTGAGTAGTATGAGGTGGGGGTAGAACATGCAGAGTAAGTAGTATGAGGTGGGGGTAGAACATGCAGAGTGAGTAGTATGAGGTGGGGGTAGAACATGCAGAGTAAGTAGTATGAGGTGGTGGTAGAACATGCAGAGTAAGTAGTATGAGGTGGGGGGTAGAACATGCAGAGTAAGTAGTATGAGGTGGGGGTAGAACATGCAGAGTGAGTAGTATGAGGTGGGGGTAGAACATGCAGAGTAAGTAGTATGAGGTGGGGGTAGAACATGCAGAGTGAGTAGTATAAGGTGGGGGTAGAACATGTAGAGTGAGTAGTATGAGGTGGGGGTAGAACATGCAGAGTAAGTAGTTTGAGGTGGGGGTAGAACATGCAGAGTGAGTAGTATGAGGTGGGGGTAGAACATGCAGAGTAAGTAGTATGAGGTGGGGGGTAGAACATGCAGAGTAAGTAGTATGAGGTGGGGGTTAGAACATGCAGAGTAAGTAGTATGAGGTGGGGGGTAGAACATGCAGAGTGAGTAGTATGAGGTGGGGGGTAGAACATGCAGAGTGAGTAGTATGAGGTGGGGGTAGAACAGGCAGAGTAAGTAGTATGAGGTGGGGGGTAGAACATGCAGAGTAAGTAGTTTGAGATGGGGGTAGAACATGCAGAGTGAGTAGTAAGAGGTGGGGGGTAGAACATGCAGAGTGAGTAGTATGAGGTGGGGGGTAGAACATGCAGAGTGAGTAGTATGAGGTGGGGGTAGAACAGGCAGAGTAAGTAGTATGATGTGGGGGGTAGAACATGCAGAGTAAGTAGTATGAGGTGGGGGGTAGAACATGCAGAGTAAGTAGTATGAGGTGGGGGGTAGAACATGCAGAGTAAGTAGTATGAGGTGGGGGGTAGAACATGCAGAGTGAGTAGTATGAGGTGGGGGTTTGAACAGGCAGAGAAAGTAGTATGAGTTGGGGGTTAGAACAGGCAGACAGAGTAGTATGAGGTGGGGGTAGAACAGGCAGACAGAGTAGTATGAGGTGGGCGGTAGAAGATGTTCAGTATTATAAGTAGTATGAGGTGGGGGTAGAACAGGCAGACAGAATAGTATGAGGTGGGGGTAGAACAGGCAGACAGAGTAGTATGAGGTGGGGGTAGAAGATGTTCAGTATAAGTAGTATGAGGTGGGGTAGAACAGGCAGACAGAGTAGTATGAGATGGGGGATAGAAGATGTTCAGTATAAGTAGTATGAGGTGGGGTGTAGAGCAGGCAGACAGAGCAGTATGAGTTGTGGGGTAGAACATGCAGAGTAAGTAGTATGAGGTGGGGGTGGATATGTAGAGTAAATAGTATGAGGTGGGGGTGGACATGCAGAGTAAGTAGTATGAGGTGGGGGTGGACATGCAGAGTAAATAGTATGAGGTGGGGGTGGACTAGTGATGAGCGGGTTCGGTTCCTCGGAAACCGAACCCCCCCGAACTTCACCCATTTTACACGGGTCCGAGGCATACTCGGATTCTCCCGTGTGGCTCGGTTAATCTGAGCTCGCCCGAACGTCATCATTCCGCTGTCGGATTCTCGCGAGATTCGGTTTTCTATATAAGGAGCCGCGCGTCGCTGCCATTTTCACTCGTGCATTGGAAATGTTAGGGAGAGGACGTGGCTGGCGTCCTCTCCGTTTGTGCTTATTGCTTAATTGTGTGGACAGGGGGCTAGGCCAAAAAATCCCCACCAAGTGTCGACTAGGTATGAGGAGCCAAACAACACTACTAATTCCTCCCATTTTTTAGAACGGGAATTATATCCCATTTGGAAGAACCGAAACAGATTCAGCCCCCTAGAAATACAGTCACCAAAAAGAAGAAGGGAATCAAATTTAGAGGATGTAGAGGAGGAAGAAACGAATCCAGAAAAAAGCTTAAAACAAAAATAAGGAACAAAGGGATATTCAACCTGTCCTCCAGAAAGCTATCTGAGAGTGAAAAAGCCATTTTGGCTAAAGGGTTGAAATTTGCACCCACTAAAGATCCCCAATTCTTCGACCTCTACATCGAACTAAATAGATACACACGTGATCTCTGTAGAAAGAGATATTTTCATAATAAAATTCTAAAAAACAAAGGTATTATGGGGGCTCCCATAGTACTGGATTCAAATGATCAATCTACTTTAGATATATTGATAGATTTACAACTGGAGGGAGATACATCAAAAACAGTACCTATTTTTGATGTGAAACGTATTAATAATGGTAACCTGTTCCGTAATAAAAGTGAGTTCTATCTGACATATTATAAAAGTGGATATATAGAAACATTTTACACCACCACCTTACAGGATTTTAAAAATCTCTGTGAAAGGATAGGAAATAGTAAAAGTAAAAGAAAAAGAAGTGTTAGAGATAATTTACATATTAATGAGAGATGTGCTTTGAAGACTCTACAAAGAGACAGGACTATTATAATCAAGACAGCTGACAAGGGGGGAGGGACTGTTATTCAAAATGTATCTGACTATCTACAGGAGGCCTATCGGCAACTTAACAATAAAAATTTCTATATCAAACTTCATGGGGATCCCACCTTGAGCTTTGCTGGAGAACTTAAGGAGATGTTGACACGAGCTGTGGCGTGTGGTGCAATCTCCAGGACTGAATATCAATTTCTGTTCAACACTCATCCTGTTACCCCCACTTATTATCACCTCCCGAAAATTCACAAATCCCTCACATCACCCCCTGGTCGCCCCATCATATCGGGAGTGGGTTCCTTAACTTCTCACCTTTCAGCTTTTGTAGATTCATTTTTGCAACCATTTGTAAAAAATCTCAAATCTTACATTAGAGACACTACTCACTTTTTACAGCTGATTAAAAATATCAGCTGGCAGGGGGACTATTTATTAGTCACCTGCGATGTAGAATCATTATATACGAATATCCCTCACAAAAATGGAATACAAACAATTAAACATTATTTGGATCTTGATTTAACACTTTCCCCCCACCTTAATCAATTTATTTTAGACGCCATTCACTTTATATTAACACGGAACTATTTCACGTTTAATGGTGACTATTATTTACAGACACATGGTACCGCCATGGGCACCAGGTTCGCCCCAAGTTTTGCAAATCTATATATGGGACGTCTCGAGGATCAATATATCTGGAACGGACCCTATCGGGCGAACCTGGTGCTTTATGGCAGATACATAGATGATCTTTTTATTATTTGGAATGGGGATCTTTCTTCAGTCACTGCATTTGTTGACTTTTTGAATTCCAACACATATGGTCTCACCTTCACTAGCACAATACACAATACAGAGATCACGTTCTTGGATATTGCACTACACGCCAAACAGGATACAGGTGAACTATCGACAAAAACCTATAAGAAAAAGGTTGATTGCAGCTCCTTTTTAAATTTTTCAAGTTGTCACTATCGACCTTGGCTAAGGAACATCCCCAAAAGCCAGTATCTAAGGTTGAAGAGAAACTGCTCGAGTGACTCTGATTTTAAAGTACAGAGCAACGAGCTTACGCAATCATTCAGAGAACAGGGTTATCCCCAGGAGGTTTTAGATGAAGCTCTCTTGCAGACCTCTATGAGAGATAGAGAAGAACTCATCTTGCTGAGTGATTCTGCTACTCCCCCCTTGTCAGCTTTAACTAACCATGAACCAGTCTTTATCTCTAAATTTAATAGCGCTTCAAATTCAATTAGAAAAATAATTAAGAAAAATTTTCCTATATTAAAAATGGACAGAGTTCTCACAGATTCCCTTGAACAAGAAGCAAAAACTACATTTAAGAAAACGATGAATTTACAAAACTATCTATCCCCCAGTCATTTTTCAAACGAACAGAGTCTCTTGAGCTCCAATCAGAGTGTCCTTAGAACAGGTTGCTATAGATGCAACAGACCTAAGTGTATTACCTGTAGATATATCAAGGAGAGTACACAATTTTTATCATGTAGAACTAAAGAACCTTTTGATATAGTGGGCAACATAAATTGCCTCACTACATTTGTTGTTTATCTAATTTCATGCAAATGTGGGAGCCAATATGTTGGCAGGACCACACGTTGTCTTAGCACCAGGTTTCTGGAACACAGAAGATTAATAAATAAAAAATCAATGAATCACAGTGTTCCTAGACATGTTAATTCCCTGCATGGAGGTGACTGTGGGGTTCTACATATTCAGGGAGTAGAACATATAAAGCAGACATTCCGAGGTGGGGATAGATATAATCTCCTCTGTAAAAGAGAAGCGTATTGGATATGTGTTCTGGACACTCTGTTTCCTTTGGGTCTTAATGAAAACATCGAGCTAAATAATGTATAAAATAAAATTCCATTGTTTTCTTCTTATTCCCCTTCTGCTATATATATCTTTATATGCTAACTAGATTTATTATTTTTTCCAACATAATCTAGGTGGGCGTGTTTCACGTTAATATCAAAATGTGAAGAGAAACGAGTGAAACAAACTATATGTCCACTAGTGACTAGCTTCCTTTGTGACACTGTATCATTGTGTCTCCCACTACCTAGGTATATTATATACACCTGGGGAACGGGAAATCCCCTTTCTATATGTGTATATTTATATACAACTTGTCTCATTTTTTGGTTCCATTTGATAACTATTGATGCTGCCTTCTCCCTTTCCCTTCCCCCTTATATATATTCTTTTAATTATTAAAACTTTACAAACACTAATATACAAAAACTATATAAGTAATAACTTTATGCAGCTATTATTCCCATGCTGGATCAGAACTGATGACCTCTCTCACGATAGCCCAGTTACGTATCCACTGGACTATTGTGGATGTTTGATTAAGATAGGGTACTTAGAATCTTAGGTCTCAAGAGATCATAGGATCAAACCACAGCCATACTCCTCTGGGATGCCGTTCTTTACCAAAATGATATACATATATATGTATCTGTTATCTATGTATGTAGATCGGAAAAAGGGGCAATAAATGCATGAGACCCCGCATAACGATAAGAAATGCAAATAGTCATATTATGATGTTTATTGATGTGCTTAGTTTATATATATCTATATGATCATGTGGGGACTCATGTGATTCATGCTTCTGTCCGTTATGTTTATTTATTTATTTATTGCAAATTATGTCTGGATTGTTTTTGTTTTGTTTTATTTATTATATTTATTTTTTTAAATAAAGTACCTGTACCAATTATCAGATATGAATTGAATATATAAAGAATACAACACCGAGGGACCACTCAGGTGTTTGTATCTTGATTAAAACAGCTGATTGGATACAAAGTGTTTTAAAAACATCCACCTAAATTAATTCAACACTGAGTAAATGCTCAGGTGTGTGCATTACCATCCTAACGTTGATTGGATACAAAAGGACTTAAATACTCATTGATCCTTCTATTGGACACCTATTCCTCCTGATGAAACCGCCGGTTGTCTGGGGCGGAGAAACGCGTTGAGGGTCATGGACACTGCTTGTCCTTTGAAGGAGTCTCCCCTTATTCTCCAAACGCCTGTTTAACCTTGAGGTCTCTCCGCTGCTGGTGTCTGAAAAGACGGTACATCTTTACGCTTTACCGCTGTGCTTGAAAAGCCCCGTTAGCAGACTGACTGCTGAGAACCTGCGGCGTCTCCTACAAAATATCTCAAGGAGACATACTCCCAGCCGCCTCTTGTCTATGCTGCAAATTACCATCGACGGGAATCAGCGGAAACCAGCTACTACGGGTGAGACCAGTGCCTCGTAAACACAATTTTGCGACAAATACAAAGTATCACTCTCAATAGAAACTGTGGGACGTTTTCTCTATTCCATACATAATTATTGGAGGACTTCCTGATTTTTATTTTTGCCTGCAGTACTGCATTTTTAAATATAAGCTAACCAGCTGATCTATATATCTACTCTGCACTTTCATTGTGGTTTTATGTCACCCTATAGCTACTAGATAAATTGGTTATATTGTGGTAATTAACCCAAACAATTGTTTAATAAAATCAATAAATAACTATTTTTATATATTACTAGCGCTCCTTAGTGTTTCTATTGAAATTCAATCTATCTTCTAGTGTACAGGGCATCCAGTTGCCATGTAGGAGCTGCTCTATAAACTAATTTTGATTGGTACATTTTAAATATATATATTATTGGAATAGCGCCCGATTAAGCAAAGTTTCTATATATTGCATGTTGTTATATAGGAGGAGTACAGTGCAGAGTTTTGCTGATCAGTAACCACCAGTTTTATCCGTTCTCTGCCTGAAAAACGCTCCATATCTGTGCTCAGTGTGCTGCATATATCTGTGCTCACACTGCTTTATTGTGGGGACCAGCAGTATTATATAGGAGGAGTACAGTGCAGAGTTTTGCTGACCAGTGACCACCAGTATACGTTGTCTGCCTGAAAAACGCTCCATATCTGTGCTCAGTGTGCTGCATATATCTGTGCTCACACTGCTTTATTGTGGGTACTGGGGACCACCAGTATATTATATAGGAGGAGTACAGTGCAGAGTTTTTCTGACCAGTGACCACCAGTATATATAGCAGTACGGTACGGAAGGCCACTGCTCTACCTACCTCTGTGTCGTCAAGTATACTATCCATCTAGATTCTATACCTGTGGTGCATTTTAGTTTTGCAGCTTGCTGACAGTGACCACCAGTATATATAGCAGTACGGTACGGAAGGCCACTGCTCTACCTACCTCTGTGTCGTCAAGTATACTATCCATCTAAATTCTATACCTGTGGTGCAATTTATTTTTGCAGTTTGCTGACAGTGACCACCAGTATATATAGCAGTACGGTACGGAAGGCCACTGCTCTACCTACCTCTGTGTCGTCAAGTATACTATCCATCTAGATTCTATACCTGTGGTGCATTTTAGTTTTGCAGTTTGCTGACAGTGACCACCAGTATATATAGCAGTACGGTACGGAAGGCCACTGCTCTACCTACCTCTGTGTCGTCAAGTATACTATCCATCTAGATTCTATACCTGTGGTGCATTTTAGTTTTGCAGTTTGCTGACAGTGACCACCAGTATATATAGCAGTACGGTACGGAAGGCCACTGCTCTACCTACCTCTGTGTCGTCAAGTATACTATCCATCTAGATTCTATACCTGTGGTGCATTTTAGTTTTGCAGTTTGCTGACAGTGACCACCAGTATATATAGCAGTACGGTATGGAAGGCCACTGCTCTACCTACCTCTGTGTCGTCAAGTATACTATCCATCTAGATTCTATACCTGTGGTGTATTTTAGTTTTGCAGTTTGCTGACAGTGACCACCAGTATATATAGCAGTACAGTACGGAAGGCCACTGCTCTACCTACCTCTGTGTCGTCAAGTATACTATCCATCTAGATTCTATACCTGTGGTGCATTTTAGTTTTGCAGTTTGCTGACAGTGACCACCAGTATATATAGCAGTACGGTACGGAAGGCCACTGCTCTACCGACCTCTGTGTCGTCAAGTATACTATCCATCTAGATTCTATACCTGTGGTGCATTTTAGTTTTGAAGTTTGCTGACAGTGACCACCAGTATATATAGCAGTACGGTACGGAAGGCCACTGCTCTACCTACCTCTGTGTCGTCAAGTATACTATCCATCTAGATTCTATACCTGTGGTGCATTTTAGTTTTGCAGTTTGCTGACAGTGACCACCAGTATATATAGTAGTACGGTACAGAAGGCCACTGCTCTACCTACCTCTGTGTCGTCAAGTATACTATCCATCCATACCTGTGGTGCATTTCAGTTGTGCGCAGTATATATAGCAGTAGGCCATTGCTATTGATACTGGCATATAATTCCACACATTAAAAAATGGAGAACATAAATATGGAGGTTAAAATGGGGAAAGATCAAGATCCACTTCCACCTCGTGCTGAAGCTGCTGCCACTAGTCATGCCCGAGACGATGAAATGCCATCAACGTTGTCTGCCAAGGCCGATGCCCAATGTCATAGTAGAGAGCATGTTAAATCCAAAAAACAAAAGTTCAGTAAAATGACCCAAAAATCAAAATTGAAAGCGTCTGATGAGAAGCGTAAACTTGCCAATATGCCATTTACGACACGGAGTGGCAAGGAACGGCTGAGGCCCTGGCCTATGTTCATGGCTAGTGGTTCAGCTTCACATGAGGATGGAAGCACTCATCCTCTCGCTAGAAAACTGCAGTGCCACTCCTAGATGGGCCAGGTGTTTGTGTCGGCCACTTGGGTCGCTTAGCTTAGTCACACAGCTACCTCATTGCGCCTCTTTTTTTCTTTGCATCATGTGCTGTTTGGGGAGTATTTTTTTGAAGTGCCATCTTGTCTGACACTGCAGTGCCACTCCTAGATGGGCCAGGTGTTTGTGTCGTCCACTTGTGTCGCTTAGCTTAGTCACACAGCGACCTTGGTGCACCTCTTTTTTTCTTTGCATCATGTGCTGTTTGGGGACTACTTTTTTGAAGTGCCATCCTGCCTGACACTGCAGTGCCACTCCTAGATGGGCCAGGTGTTTGTGTCGGCCACTTGTGTCGCTTTGCTTAGCCATCCAGTGACCTCGGTGCAAATTTTAGGACTAAAAATAATATTGTGAGGTGTGAGGTGTTCAGAATAGACTGAAAATGAGTGTAAATTATGGTTATTGAGGTTAATAATATTATGGGATCAAAATGACCCCCAAATTCTATGATTTAAGCTGTTTTTTAGGTTTTTTTGTAAAAAAACACCCAAATCCAAAACAAACCCGAATCCGACAAAAAAATTTCAGGGAGGTTTTGGCAAAACGCGTCCGAATCCAAAACACGGCCGCGGAACCGAATCCAAAACCAAAACACAAAACCCGAAAAATTTCCGGTGCACATCTCTAGGGTGGACATGCAGAGTAAGTAGTATGAGGTGGGGGTGGACATGCAGAGTAAGTAGTATGAGGTGGGGGTGGACATGTAGAGTAAATAGTATGAGGTAGGGGTGGACATGCAGAGTAAGTAGTTTGAGGTGGGGTAGAACAGGCAGACAGAGTAGTATGAGGTGGGGGGTAGAAGCTGCTCAGTATAAGTAGTATGAGGTGGGGGGCAGAACCGGCACAGGGAGTAGTACTAGTTGGGGATAGAACAACCAGGCCTACCCCTTTAGCTGAGCAGGGAACTGAGGGGGGAAAGCACTAGGCACAGTGGCCCTCATTCTGAGTTGTTCGCTCGCTAGCCGCTTTTCGCAGCAGTGCACACGCTAAGCCGCCGCCCTCTGGGAGTGAATCTTAGCTTAGCTGAATTGCGAACGAAGTATTTGCAATATTGCGAAAAAAGACTTTTCGTTGCAGTTTCTGAGTAGCTCGAGACTTACTCTTCCAGTGCGATCAGTTCAGTGCTTGTCGTTCCTGGTTTGACGTCACAAACACACCCAGCGTTCGCCCAGACACTTCCCCGTTTCTCCAGCCACTCCCGCGTTTTCCCAGAAACGGCAGCGTTTTTTCACACACACCCATAAAACGGTCAGTTTCCGCCCAGAAACACCCACTTCCTGTCAATCACACTCCGATCACCAGAACGAAGAAAAAACCTTGTAATGCCGTGAGTAAAAAAACAAACTTCTTAGCAAATTTACTTGACGCAGCCGCAATGCGAACATTGCGCATGCGCAGTTAGCAGAAAATCGTACCGATGCGAAGAAAAATAACGAGCGAACAACTCGGAATGAGGGCCAGTGTCTTTTCTTCAACAAGCAGATCTGATACTACTCCCTCTACAACATGTAAATGAAGTAGTATCGTGTCGGGGTACAACATGCTGAGGGAGTAGTGTTAGGTTGTGGTAGGAAAATAGGTTCCCTAAAATCTAGAACAATATTTCCCTAAATTAAAACTTGGCTGTTCCCAGCTGGATGCAATGTAGTCCAGTGGAAATTTAAGTAAAACCTCCAATGTTGTAAAGCCCTACCAACGGGACAAAATCAACCTGGTTAATTAATATAATCCAATCAGGCTATGTTATCGACAAGATAAGACTTAGCAAGTCATGGGCCTCCTGATCTCTTGATTGGCTGTCTCACCTTGACCGGCCTGTGTAAAGTGTGCAATGAAGGCCATAGTGCAGATGGTGTAAATGGTACGACCTCCCAGAGTGCAAGGTTGAGGGAGCAGCACAACTGCCCAGAACTTCCCGTCTTTGGTTCCCTTCTACGCTGCACAGGTAGTATTGCGGCAGAGAACCGGGCTGGGTTGTTGGAGGGTATGAGGAAAGACATGATAAATGTTTATGTGCTGGAAAGGTAAAGTGGATGTTAAATTTAGTGCTACCGGAAAGATAACAGTGGGGTGGGAGGCATTTGTAGAGGTACCAGAGAGATAGGTGGGGCTACTTTGCCCTGCAGAGGTATCAGAGATATAAGTGGGGTTGCTTGGCCTGCCCAAACAATAAATATGTCCTGGTATGGTTCTGCTATGAAAGCGGCTTAATCACAATGGTGGTTGTATGGCAGCACTGAGAATTCGTATTGGTTGCCGAGTAAAGTACAGGTGCGCTCTTATCCACCTTATTTGTGACAATTACCAACAAAATTGTTTTGGAATCAATTCTGAAAATTGCACATATGCCTTAGAAAGAATTCACTGACCTCGCATGTGCTGCAATATGTATACCTACATTAATGGAGACTGAAAGAGCAGAAGGAATGATCTGTTCATTGACGGATCACTGTTTCCGTGGAATAGGCTTTTCTGCGTGGACTATGCCAATTGCACATAACTGATCCATGTGGTGGGAGCGTCTTGGGGGCACGTAACTTGACTTATGCTCTGCTTAGTAGCGTGCATGCAGAGATTCAGAGGGATGTCTTGCACTCTGCAATGGCGTGAGTGCATTTCCCGATACTAATGATGCCTACGGCCAGAATACAGTAGGCAGGTTGACCTTCTGCATGCAGAAGCATGGATACTTGGCATACACCGTCGGAAACTGGCAATAAGTAGGCTGCCACGGCCGGATGGTGAAGGGTTAGGATGTAACTGCTTCAGAATAAGCCCCATGATGTGTTCCATGGCACATAGAAATATATAGGAGCACACTTTATGGTTCTTTGTGGGCACAGCAGCTGGCTGGCCATATAATCCTTATCTCACCTGTAGGAGACGCTAGGTCTAGATAAGTATAAAAGGTCTCTCCATGACCAGACACTGGCCACAGCAGGGAGCAGGGGTAGGCAAATGGACTGGGAAGAAGTAGTAACATTAGATTAACCCCTGATGTACCTGTTTGCTGAGAACGGTAAGGTAAATGGCCATATTCTAAGTCACACATTATCTTTGTACTGCTCTGTTGGAAATAGCAGCGGCCATCACTATCACCTAGGATAAGGCAGGGCGCCGGAGTTCGGGGGCACATTGGCGCATGCGCGGCGAAGGCGCTCCCCCGAAATGGGGTGCGGCCATGCAAATTAGGGGGCGTGGCCACGCCACCATCATTTTAGTGGGCGGTGCGGCCCACAGACGCTACTATAGAGGGCGTCTGTGGCAGGCGACGTCACTTTTGGGGGCGTGCCCAGCACCTCCGTCGGTGCTGGGCTTCCCCCGGCTCTCTCCCAATGCGTGAATGGATGCCGCGCGCATGCGCACGGCATCTTTACACACTGGGAGGGCAGGAAGCGGGCGGCTGTTCTAGCAGGGCGCCGCAAAAGGGGCAGGGTGGGTTTTGCCTTCTAAAAAACGGACAGGGCGCGGCGCCCTGCTAAAACAGCCTAGAGTGAACACTAAGGCATCTACACCCAACCCATGCTTGATGCAGGAGTTCTGTCTGAATGTGGTGGCCACGTGCTGACGTGCCACCCAGAACAGAATGCATCTAGGGTGTGGATTAATAGATTTACATTGTCTAGATATACAGTCATTAGGTCAACACCATGTGGTCGAATTGCATTAGGTCGACATGTACAAAAGGTTGACATGTGAAGGGTCGGCAGTGCTTAAGGTCAAAAAGTTCAAAAGGTCAACGTGAAAATTGTTGACACACAAATGGTCGACACATTTTTTTTTTGTACCAAATGTAGTATCTTTCCTGTGATATGATCACCATCAGTAGAAACTTGTACCCTTGCGGGCTCACTTCGCTTGCCAGCCTTTGGACATGGTGGCTTGCTCCACTCACCACAGGTTACTATTCCTAATAGATTTCCAGGTGGATAGTAAATAAAGCAAAATTTTTGACAAAATAACAAAAAAAAAAAAATACCTGTGTCGACCATTTGTGTGTCGGTCATGTTCACGTCGACCTTTTGAACCTATCGACCTTTGTGAACCTGTGCTTGTCGATCTATCATCCAGATCCCATGCATCTATGAAAACACCCACAGATGGCATTGCTGCCGGTAGTTGCCTGCCACAAACCCGCCCAGCGTTCGCCCAGCCACGCCTGCGTTTTTCCACACATTCCCTGAAAACGGTCAGTTGCCACCCAGAAATGCCCACTTCCCGTCAATCACTCTGCGGCCACCAGTGCGACTGAAATGCATCACTAGACCCTGTGCAAAACTGCATCGTTTGTTGTGCCCATACGTCGCGCGTGCGCATTTCGCCACATACGCATGCGCAGAATTGCCATTTTTTAGCCTGATCACTGCGCTGTGAACAAATTCAGCTAGCGATCAACTCGGAATGACCCCCTATAACATATGTAGAAACCTCAACATACCTTGAAGATTTTAAGCATCAGAAAAAAGTGGGACTGTGTGATAATAGAAAAGCCACTATCCTAAAGAACTGCGGTAGCACAATAAGACTCTCTCGCTCCCAACAATATATCAGAAAAGATTGTAAACATTAGAAACTGCTCCTTATTTCCTTTTTTTATTTGTTATTTCCTAATTAAAAAAAAATCTCCTATATATTAGCCCTGTGACTCTGTGCCTGCATTTCTAACGCTGGGTGGAGTCACAGGCACAGATCTGGGTGGCTGGATGCAGGCCAGGAACAGTCCCCTCCCTCGGTCCGCCCATCCCCGCCCAGTCCCCTCCCCATCTCCGCCGAGTCCCCTCTCTCCCCCCTCCCTGTATACTATCTGCACCCTGGTGACACTGCAGCCGGTGAGTCTTGCGGCTGCCAGACAGTGCGGATGAGAATGCCGTGGACGACCTCTGCCTGCTACACCCGCCCCCCTCCCACCCGCAGCACCCACAGCCTTCACAATATCCGCCCCCCACCCGCGTCACTCTCCTCGCCCCCCTCCCACCCGCGGCACCCACAGCCTCCACAATATACGCCCCCCACCCGCGGCACATGCCCTGCCCCAACCCGCACCCTCCCAACCGCGGCACCCACACCTGCAGCACCCCCCGCCCCTCCCCCACCCGCGGCACTCCCACCCCCTCCCCCACCCATTGCACCCACACCTGCAGCACCCCCGCCCCTCCCCCACCTGCGGCACTCCCGCCCCTCCCCCACCCACAGCAGACGCCCCTCCCCCACCCGCAGCACTCCCGTCCCCTCCCCCACCCATTGCACCCACACCTGCAGCACCCCCGCCCCTTCCCCACCCGCGGCACTCCCGCCCCTCCCCACCCACGGCAGACGCCCTTCCCCCACCCGCATCACCCACACCACCCACCACATCTGTCCTCCACCCATGGTACATGCCCCTCCCCCACCCGCACCACTCCCACCCCCTCCCCCACCCGTATCACCCACAACCCACAAAACCCCCACCCCTCCCCCACCCGCGGCACCCCCAGTACCTCCCCCACCCCCATACCCACTTCTCCCCCCGCTACACCCCCGCACCCTCCACTCAACCCACCCCCATACCCATCTCTACCCATCCTCACCCTCCACCCCACACGCACCTCCCCCCCAACCCCGCGGCACCCACAGCGTCTACCACATCCGCCCCCCACCCGCGGAACACGTCCCTCCGCCACCCGTAGCACCCACACCCACAGCACCCTCCACCCCTCCCCCACCCGTGGCACCCCCATACCCACCTCTCCCCCCCGCTACACCCCTGCACCCTCCACCCCATCCACCCCTCCCCCACCTGGGGCACCAACAGCATCCACCACATCTGCTCCCCACCCGTGGCACACGCTCCCCCCCTCCCACCCACAGCATCCACCACATCTCCCTCCCACCCGCTGCACTCCCGCCCCCTCCCCCACCCGTAGCACCCACACCCGCAGCACCCCCCACCCCTTCCCCTGCCCACAGTGCATCCGGACCCCCAACACGCCCCTCCCCCAACCACAGCACCCCGGCCCCCTCCCCCACCCACATCATCTATAGAAATCTTCCCCCATTTGTGGACCTACCACACCTCCCCCACCCGCAGCACCTCTGGACCACCTCCTACAGCACCTCCGGACCCCATCCACGGCTCCCCTGCAGCCACCCCTCCTCCACCCGCAGCACTTCTAGAACCTATCACCCAACCTCACCCCCCCTGCAACCCCACCTCCCCAAACACCCCCCCACTACATTGCCCCTCCCCCACACACACCACCTCCAGACACCCTCCTTCATCCACAGCCTCCCGCACCCACCCCTCCCCCACCAACTGCATCTACACTCCCCTTCCACACCCACACCTCCCCCACCCTCACCCCCTCCCCCATCCGCGCCCCCTCCACACCTACCCATCCCCCACCCACAGCACCTCTGCACCCTTTCCGCCATCCGTGCCACTGCACCCACCCCTCCACCACCCGCAACACCTCTGGACCGCCTCCCGCACCCACACCTCCACCACACGTAGCACTTCGGACACCATCCGCAGCCGCTACAAGTGATTCCCTGAATCGGGGTGATCAGCGGCACGGATAGGCACCTCCACCTCACTGAACCCACCCCCTTTCCAAACACCCCACACACACACTGAACTTATGTAAGTATAGATGCCACCAGTGGACATTGGATTAATTAAAAAAAGTAATACTGTGGCCATTATGTGTATAAGCGACACTGCTACCTGTGGCCACTGTGTATAAGTGGCGCTACTACCTGTGGGCACTGTGTGCTCTGCTACCAGTGGCCATTGTGTGTATAAATGACAATGCTACCTGTGGCCATTGTGTGTATAAGCGCCACTGCTACCTGTGGCCATTGTGTGTATAAGTGGTGCTGCTACCTGTGGCCATTGTGTGTACAAGTGACACTGCTACCAGTGGCTATTGTGTGTATAAGCGGTGCTGCTAAAAGTGGCCATTGTGTGTATAAGTGGCGCTGCTACCTGTGGCCATTGTATGTATAAGCGGCTCAGCTACCTGTGGCCACTGTGTGTATAAGCGCCTCTGTTACCTATGGGAATTGTGTGTAGAAGTGGCACTGCTACCGGGGTCCATTGTGTGTATAAGCACCACTGCTACCTGTGGTCATTGTGTATATAAACTGCTTTGCTACCTGTGGGCACGTTGTGTATAAACGTCTCTGCTACCTGTGGGCACTGTGTGTATAAGCGGCTCTGCTACCTGTGGGCACTGTGTGTATAAGCGGCTCTGCTACCTGTGGGCACTGTGTGTATAAGCGGCTCTGCTACCTGTGGGCACTGTGTGTATAAGCGGCTCTGCTGCCTGTGGGCGCTGTGTATAAGTGGCTCTGCTACCTGTGGGCACTGTGTGTATAAGCCGCTCTGCTGCCTGTGGGCGCTGTGTGTATAAGTGGCTCTGCTACCGTTGGGTATTGTGTGTATAAGCTGCCCTGCTACCTCTGGCCACTGTGTGGATACGTGGCTCTGATACCTGTGGCCACTGTGTGTATAAGCTGCGCTGCTACCTGTCGGCGCTGTGTGTATAAGCGGTTCTGCTACCTGGGGGTATTGTGTGTATAAGCGGCTCTGCTACATGTGGGTATTGTGTGTATAAGCGGCTCTGCTACCTGTGGGTATTGTGTGTATAAGCTGCCCTGCTACCTCTGCCCACTGTGTGGATACGTGGCTCTGATACCTGTGGCCACTGTGTGTATAAGCTGAGCTGCTACCTGTGGGCGCTATGTGTATAAGCGGCTCTGCTACCTGTGGGTATTGTGTGTATAAGCGGCTCTGCTACATGTGGGTATTGTGTGTATAAGCGGCTCAGCTACCTGTGGCCACTGTGTGTATAAGCGCCTCTGTTACCTATGGGAATTGTGTGTAGAAGTGGCACTGCTACCGGGGTCCATTGTGTGTATAAGCACCACTGCTACCTGTGGTCATTGTGTATATAAACTGCTTTGCTACCTGTGGGCACGTTGTGTATAAACGTCTCTGCTACCTGTGGGCACTGTGTGTATAAGTGGCTCTGCTACCTGTGGGCACTGTGTGTATAAGCGGCTCTGCTACCTGTGGGCACTGTGTGTATAAGCGGCTCTGCTACCTGTGGGCACTGTGTGTATAAGCGGCTCTGCTGCCTGTGGGCGCTGTGTATAAGTGGCTCTGCTACCTGTGGGCACTGTGTGTATAAGCGGCTCTGCTGCCTGTGGGCACTGTGTGTATAAGTGGCTCTGCTACCGTTGGGTATTGTGTGTATAAGCTGCCCTGCTACCTCTGGCCACTGTGTGGATACGTGGCTCTGCTACCTGTGGGCTCTGTGTGTATAAGCGGCTCTGCTACCTGTGGGCACTGTGTGTATAAGCGGCTCTGCTGCCTGTGGGCGCTGTGTATAAGTGGCTCTGCTACCTGTGGGCACTGTGTGTATAAGCCACTCTGCTGCCTGTGGGCGCTGTGTGTATAAGTGGCTCTGCTACCATTGGGTATTGTGTGTATAAGCTGCCCTGCTACCTCTGGCCACTGTGTGGATACGTGGCTCTGATACCTGTGGCCACTGTGTGTATAAGCTGCGCTGCTACCTGTCGGTGCTGTGTGTATAAGCGGTTCTGCTACCTGGGGGTATTGTGTGTATAAGCGGCTCTGCTACATGTGGGTATTGTGTGTATAAGCGGCTCTGCTACCTGTGGGTATTGTGTGTATAAGCTGCCCTGCTACCTCTGCCCACTGTGTGGATACGTGGCTCTGATACCTGTGGCCACTGTGTGTATAAGCTGCGCTGCTACCTGTGGGCGCTATGTGTATAAGCGGCTCTGCTACCTGTGGGTATTGTGTGTATAAGCGGCTCTGCTACATGTGGGTATTGTGTGTATAAGCGGCTCAGCTACCTGTGGCCACTGTGTGTATAAGCGCCTCTGTTACCTATGGGAATTGTGTGTAGAAGTGGCACTGCTACCGGGGTCCATTGTGTGTATAAGCACCACTGCTACCTGTGGTCATTGTGTATATAAACTGCTTTGCTACCTGTGGGCACGTTGTGTATAAACGGCTCTGCTACCTGTGGGCACTGTGTGTATAAGTGGCTCTGCTACCTGTGGGCACTGTGTGTATAAGCGGCTCTGCTACCTGTGGGCACTGTGTGTATAAGCGGCTCTGCTACCTGTGGGCACTGTGTGTATAAGCGGCTCTGCTGCCTGTGGGCGCTGTGTATAAGTGGCTCTGCTACCTGTGGGCACTGTGTGTATAAGCGGCTCTGCTGCCTGTGGGCGCTGTGTGTATAAGTGGCTCTGCTACCGTTGGGTATTGTGTGTATAAGCTGCCCTGCTACCTCTGGCCACTGTGTGGATACGTGGCTCTGCTACCTGTGGGCTCTGTGTGTATAAGCGGCTCTGCTACCTGTGGGCACTGTGTGTATAAGCGGCTCTGCTGCCTGTGGGCGCTGTGTATAAGTGGCTCTGCTACCTGTGGGCACTGTGTGTATAAGCCGCTCTGCTGCCTGTGGGCGCTGTGTGTATAAGTGGCTCTGCTACCATTGGGTATTGTGTGTATAAGCTGCCCTGCTACCTCTGGCCACTGTGTGGATACGTGGCTCTGATACCTGTGGCCACTGTGTGTATAAGCTGCGCTGCTACCTGTCGGCGCTGTGTGTATAAGCGGTTCTGCTACCTGGGGGTATTGTGTGTATAAGCGGCTCTGCTACATGTGGGTATTGTGTGTATAAGCGGCTCTGCTACCTGTGGGTATTGTGTGTATAAGCTGCCCTGCTACCTCTGCCCACTGTGTGGATACGTGGCTCTGATACCTGTGGCCACTGTGTGTATAAGCTGCGCTGCTACCTGTGGGCGCTATGTGTATAAGCGGCTCTGCCACCTGTGGGTATTGTGTGTATAAGCGGCTCTGCTACATGTGGGTATTGTGTGTATAAGCGGCTCAGCTACCTGTGGCCACTGTGTGTATAAGCGCCTCTGTTACCTATGGGAATTGTGTGTAGAAGTGGCACTGCTACCGGGGTCCATTGTGTGTATAAGCACCACTGCTACCTGTGGTCATTGTGTATATAAACTGCTTTGCTACCTGTGGGCATGTTGTGTATAAACGTCTCTGCTACCTGTGGGCACTGTGTGTATAAGCGGCTCTGCTACCTGTGGGCACTGTGTGTATAAGCGGCTCTGCTACCTGTGGGCACTGTGTGTATAAGCGGCTCTGCTACCTGTGGGCACTGTGTGTATAAGCGGCTCTGCTGCCTGTGGGCGCTGTGTATAAGTGGCTCTGCTACCTGTGGGCACTGTGTGTATAAGCGGCTCTGCTGCCTGTGGGCGCTGTGTGTATAAGTGGCTCTGCTACCGTTGGGTATTGTGTGTATAAGCTGCCCTGCTACCTCTGGCCACTGTGTGGATACGTGGCTCTGATACCTGTGGCCACTGTGTGTATAAGCTGCGCTGCTACCTGTCGGCGCTGTGTGTATAAGCGGTTCTGCTACCTGGGGGTATTGTATGTATAAGCGGCTCTGCTACATGTGGGTATTGTGTGTATAAGCGGCTCTGCTACCTGTGGGTATTGTGTGTATAAGCTGCCCTGCTACCTCTGGCCACTGTGTGGATACGTGGCTCTGATACCTGTGGCCACTGTGTGTATAAGCTGCGCTGCTACCTGTGGGCGCTATGTGTATAAGCGGCTCTGCTACCTGTGGGTATTGTGTGTATAAGCGGCTCTGCTACATGTGGGTATTGTATGTATAAGTGGCTCTGCTACCTGTGGGTATTGTGTGTATAAGCTGGCCTGCTACCTCTGGCCACTGTGTGGATACGCGGCTCCGTTACCTGTGGCCATTGTGTGTATAAGCGGCTCAGCTACCTGTGTCCATTGTGTGTATACGTGGCTCTGATACCTGTGGCCACTGTGTGTATAAGCTGCGCTACATACACTAGTAGTATATACTACACTATGTTATTCATTGTGCCCTGCAGCCACTCTTCACGCCCTCACAAAGGGCTACGCCCCCTTGACAATTGCATGCTCTTCCCCCTTGCAATATTTCACCAATAGCATAAACTTTTGTGAAGGTAGTACTCCATATAATAACAATTATAGCACAGCTGAAGCCCGTGCAGGGGTTAACGGGTCGTAGCCCCTTGCAACGCTATTTTCTGTCTAACACCTTCCCTCTCTTTATCCTCTCCCTACCACCCTGCCTCTCCCTATCCTTTACCCATCACACAGCATTTTTGTACATTCCCTTTTTCCCCCCCTACACCTGTCTTATCTTTAATCAACCGGAACCCATTTCTGTATGCCCTCTATACTGCCCTGCATTTCTGGTTCTGTTATCTACCGGCCTGCGTATGTTCAAAGGCGTGCAGGGGTTAACCCTAACGACTGTGTGAAGAGCGCCCGTAGGGCGCGATGAATCACCTAGTATATTATATTTACCGTATTTGTTTATTCTCATTTTGCTATTATTTGTTCTACCTTTATTATATTTTTTTCTTATATTATATATTTTTTCCTCATTTCTTTTTTTCCCTTTATTTATCATGCTCTAATCTCTGTTGGGCTCTATTTTCATTTTTCTACATTAACCATTCTGATACATAGGGGGTCATTCCGAGTTGTTCGCTCGTTGACGATTTTCGCTATGCTGCGATTGTTGCTAATTGCGCATGCGCTTATTTATTTAAGTAAAAACGTAGCAGATTTGCTGTGGATCCTGCGGCGCTTTTCAGTCGCTCTGCTGATCGGTGAATGATTGACAGGAAAGGGGCGTTTCTGGGTGGTAACTGAGCGTTTTCCGGGAGTGTGCTAAAAAACGCAGGCGTGTCAGGGAAAAAGGCGGGAGTGTCTGGAGAAACGGGGGAGTGGCTGGCCGAACGCAGGGCGTGTTTGTGACGTCAAGCCAGGAACTAAACGGACTGAGCTGATCGCAATCTGTGAGTAGGTCCGGAGCTACTCAGAAACTGCAAAGAATTATTTAGTAGCAGTTCTGCTAATCTTTCGTTAGCAATTCTGCTAAGCTAAGATACACTCCCAGAGGGCGGCGGCCTAGCGTGTGCAATGCTGCCAAAAGCAGCTAGCGAGCGATCAACTCGGAATGAGGGCCATAGTACACTACATTGGTTACATTATTGTATCTCATATATTCAACACACACACCAGCGCTCAAGTGGCATAACTGCCATTGGTCCAGCTTTGTATAGGCATGCCTTTGCGTTTTCTTGCGATGCTAACTCAGCTAGTGCCCACCGGGGTGTAATGACCACAATGCAGAGTGGATTTAACATCACCAGGCTTCATCCTATCATAGTGCAGCACAGCTTTAAGTGCAGGATACTGATTTCAGGGGGGGGGGGGGGGGGGAGGGGGGCAGGAATATATGGCGGCCTGCACTCTCTACTATCAGTGTGCTCAGTTTATTTACAAGTTTAATTCCATTAACCTCCATATGATCATGTCAGGCGATAAGACACTGGCAGCTATTTATCACTGGCTGTTGTTGACATTACTGAGCGCTAAGAATCCCAGTCATACATCTAGCTCAACCTGAGACTCCATCAAGAAGATGTTGTCGTGTCCTATGTAATAATGAGCGTGCAGCTGTCACTGAGGGCTCAATATCTGGAGGCATTTGTACAAAGACACTGGAGGGGGGACGATCACATTTGGACAGCACAGATCTGCAGATTCCAAACATCAGTCCATCAATAACAGGAGTAAAGAATGTGCTCTTGCAGTTTCCATGGGTCTTTTATAACATTAAGCTGCCTCTCTACAATTGTTAGTTGTTATTATAAATATGGTTCTCTTTTATTTTTAAAGCGCCACTTGGGGCCTTATGTAATAACCTCCAAGGTGCAGGGACGGGCATGATTCTGGAGAGTTAGACCATATTTTTAAAGCGCCACTTGGGGCCTTATGTAATAACCTCCAAGGTGCAGGGACGGGCATGATTCTGGAGAGTTAGACCATATTTTTAAAGTGCCAATAATTTGAAAGCCAAAACCAGGGTTGCTTTGTCTTTTAAATTATTGACCCTTTAAAATGAAGGGCTAAGTCGCTGTAATCACACCCTTGTCTGCAGGTTATTACATAAGGCCCATAGGACCTCATTCCGAGTTGATCGCTCGCTAGCTACTTTTAGCAGCTGTACAAATGCATAGTCGCCGCCCACGGGGGAGTGTATTTTCGCTTTAGAGGAGTGCGAACGCCTGTGCAGCCGAGCGGCAGCAAACACATTTTGTGCAAAACAAGACCAGCCCTGTAGATACTTATTCTGTGCGATGATTGCTGCGACGTATGACACGGTAATGACGTCAGATACCCGCCCAGCAAACACACGGCCACGCCTGCGTTTTTCCAAACACTCCCAGAAAACGGTTAGTTCACACCCATAAACGCCTTCTTCCTGTCAATCTCCTTGCGATCAGCTGTGAGAATGGAATCTTCGCTAGATCCAGTGCACAGCAGCGATGCTCTTTGTGCCCGTACGACGCGTGTGCGCATTGCGGTGCATACGCATGCGCAGTTTTGCTATTTTTTTACCTGATCACTGCACTGCGAAAATCGGCAGCGAGCGATCAACTCGGAATGACCCTCATAGTGTCCACAGTGCCACACAGGGAATATAATAGTAACAATGGGACTTGGCATAGATACCAACATACGGGGTCATTCCGAGTTGTTCGCTCGTTGACGATTTTCGCAACAGAGCGATTAAGGTGAAAATGCGCATGCGCATGGTACGCAGTGCACATGCGCTAAGTATTTTAGCACAAAACTTAGTAGATTTACTCACGTCCGAATGAAGAATTTCCATCGTTAAAGTGATCGGAGTGTGATTGACAGGAAGTGGGTGTTTCTGGGCGGAAACTGACCGTTTTCTGGGAGTGTGCGGAAAAACGCAGGCGTGCCATGATAAAACGCGGGAGTGTCTGGAGAAACGGGGGAGTGGCTGGCTGAACGCAGGGCGTGTTTGTGACGTCAAACCAGGAACGAAACGGCCTGAGCTGATCGCAGTGTAGGAGTAGGTCTGGAGCTACTCAGAAACTGCTAAGAATTTTCTATTCGCAATTCTGCTACTCTTTCGTTCGCAATTCTGCTAAGCTAAGATACACTCCCAGAGGGCGGCGGCCTAGCGTGTGCAATGCTGCTAAAATCTGCTAGTGAGCAAACAACTCGGAATGACCCCCACAGAGCAATAAAACAACAGGATGTGGCCACAGGGGGCGAAGGAACGTTATCTCACCGGTAAGTCGCAGGGAGCGAAGGCAGCTCAGCACTTGATGTACCTAGCTTAAGGGCGAGCACACAGAGTTAGAAGAGCTGAATGGGACATGAGGACAAGTAGCACGGCTGGCCACGGTAGTGCTAGGGTTCAACAAGAGGAAGGAGGGCCCTGCCGGTGAGAGCTTACATACTAGGAGGTTAGATACAGTTTCTGATAAAGTGTATCTACTATTACATAACCTAAACAAAAGGTACATTTAATCATTCACAGCATTCCCTGTCCCAGTGGAGATTACTGTCTAAGGGCCTGATTGAGAAATGTACGATAATCCGTTCGCAGCTGTGAATTTGTAGTCTAAAACAAACAAAAACTGATGAAAGCGCCTCATAATAAATTGTTCTATAAAAAATTCCCCAATTTCAATGAGCTGCTGTGTAGGCACTGTGTATTTGCCTAATTGAAGGAAACTAGATTGAAAAAAGAACTCAGCTGCGCAATGAAATTGGAAACATGACCAAAAGCTGACGTATGCTGAGATAAATTGTAAAGAAAAATTTCATATGACAATAAAAGAAATTTCATACAATAAAACATATAGTCTGGACTTAAACCTTATACAGGTTGAGTATCCCATATCCAAATATTCCAAAATACGGAATATTCCGAAATACGGAATATTTTGAGTGAGAGTGCGATAGTGAGACTTTTGTTTTCTGATGGCTCAATGTACACACACTTTTTTAATGCACAAAGTTATTAAAAATAATGGCTAAAATGACCTTCAGGCTGTGTGTATAAGGTGTATATGAAACATAAATGCATTCTGTGCTTAGACTTAGGTCCCATCGCCATGATATCTCATTATGGTATGCAATTATTCCAAACTACGGAAAAATCCGATATCCAAAATACTTCTGGTCCCAAGCATTTTGGATAAGGGATAATCAACCTGTAAGGAAAATAGTAAAATACCCTGTACTGGATATCAGATAAAACAATCACTTGTGGTATGAGCAGTAACAATATGCAACATTTGTATCCAACAAGTAGAAACAGTATTGTATCCTGGATATGAATGAATTGTTAGAATAATCTAGATAATCTAACCAAGGACGCTCGGTTAGAAACCAGCCCACGGGAGAGGTAATTTTGACTTTATGTGACATCGGAGTATTTCTACATAACGGAGCTCCATTAATACATTCATGGGACTGCAGTTACCAGTCTAAAAACTTATGAATTACTCCACATTCTAACAATTCATTCCAGTGGCGGAACTAGCGAGCGGTGGGCCCAGGTGCGACAAAATGCTTTGGGCCCCCACCCCCACCCAATCCCATCCCATCCAAGTCCAACCCCTCACCCCTGGAGAGGATCTGGTGAGGGGGACCTGCTCAGGGCTAGAGAAATGGATACCTAGTAACAGTGCCATAACTAGACATTTTAGCACTGTGTGCAAGAAACGGCATCGGAGCCCCTCCCCTGCATGCAAAACAGGGGCAGTGCGCACAGTAGGCGCGCGCAAAAATACATAGTGGCGTGGTTTCGTGGGGAAGGGGTGTGGCCACAAAATAATACCAATTCATAAAACGGTGCACAGTAGTCTCCATTATTCAAATTACACCGCACAGTAGCACCACTACACCTGGTAGAGACCCTTTTACACCTTACGGCGGACAGATTCCTCTTTTTACACATTACAGCAGACAGCGTCCCCTTTTTACACATTACGGCAGACAGCGTGCCCTTGTTACACATCACGTCAGGCAGATTCCCCCTTTTTACACATCACGTCAGGCAGATTCCCCCTTTTTACACATTGCGGCAGGCAGATTCCCCCTTTTTACACATCACGTCAGGCAGATTCCCCCTTTTTACACATTGCGGCAAAGATTCCCCCTTTTTACACATTACGACAGGCAGATTCCCCCTTTTTACACATTGCGGCAGGCAGATTCCCCCTTTTTACACATTGCGGCAGGCAGATTCCCCCTTTTTACACATTGCGGCAGACAGTCCCCCTTTTTGCACATGGAAAGAAAAAGAAAAAAAGACAGAAAGAAAGAAAGAAAGAAAGAAAGAAAGAAAGAAAGAAAGAAAGAAAGAAAGAAAGAATTATACTTACCCTCTCCGCTGGCTCAGGCTCCTCGGTGCAGCTTCTGATCACGATTCCCGGGCAGGAGAGGAGGAGGAGGGAGGTGGAGGAGGGAGCCGCAGCAGCGCTGTGTTATTGGTTGAGGCGCTGCTGCTGCTGTCCCTCTGCTTCACTATAGGCTGTTCTCGGAAGACAGCCTATAGTGAAGCAGAGGGACAGCAGCAGCAGCGCCTCAACCAGTAGCAAAGCGCTGCTGCGGCTCCCTCCTCCTCCTTCTCCCCCGTACCGCTGCACTCCTCTCTGTCCGGGCGGCTGTGTGCTGCGGGCAGCGGTTGCCTGCAGCACACAGCGGCATGTAATGAGTCAGTTTGACTCATTACATGCTTTGGGCCCCTGGACAGTGGCGGGCCCCAGTGCAAAGCACTGGTTGCACTGGCGGTAGTTCCGCCTCTGATTCATTCATATCCAGGATACAATACTGTTTCTACTTGTTGGATACAAATGTTGCATATTGTTACCGCTCATACCACAAGTGCTTGTTTTATCTGATATCCAGTACAGGGTATTTTACTATTTTCCTCATAAGGTTTAAGTCCAGACTATATGTTTTATTGTATGAAATTTATTTTATTGTCATATTAAATTTTTCTTTATAATTTATCTCAGCATACGTCAGCTTTTGTTCATGTTTCCAATTTCATTGCGCAGCTGAGTTTTTTTTTCAATCTAGTGAATTTGTAGTCAGCTACAGTGAGTAAATGGCTGCGCAGCGTGCCGGCAGGAAGTGAGACGCTGGTACCATGTTACTGCATACAGGATCGCAGACGCAGGCACAGACATGGCCCAAACATGGTCGCGACACAACTGCATTTTTGCCACCACTCCCCATTATCCCTACAAACGGTCCTCCACTGTCAATCACTTTGCACCAGCCAATCAGCTCCTGTCGTTTTTCAAACCCGCAATGATTGGCTGGTGCGTTATCCCCTTCCACTTATCACTGCTTTATCACTTCTCCAGGCTTAATACATCTGTCCCTATATTCTCTACCACACTGACCCACACAGTAAATTAACCTGCCAGTATGTTTTTGAACTGCTGAATGAAACTGGAGCATCTGAGGAAAACCTACAGAAACATGCAAACACCACACACATTCAGCTTTGGTTTGGCCTGAACCCATGACCCCAGTGCTGTTTGCAAACAGCACAAAAGACAAACTTTAAATTGTGGTTGGAAAAACTGCACTCTAGTACATCACTCTACTCAGTGGTGTAAGTTTGTCTCAGTTGTCCGGAGGCAAGAAAAAGATTGGTGTCCCCCCCACATGTATGTAATTTGCTCCTGCATAGTAAGCATACTTGCCTTGCTGACCCTCTCCATGAGGAAGAAAATGCTCTGTTCCTGGACTTTCCTGGTAATGTATGATTGCCATCACCTGTGGTGAAACACCTTTCTTATCAATTAACTAGCTCACCACAGGTGATGGCAATCATACATTACCAGGAAAGTCCAGGAACAGAGCATTTTCTCCCTCATGAAGAGGGTCAGGTAGGCAAGTATGATAGTAAGCCTGCAGATTCTAACTACATGAAGCTACTACAAAACCCAGACCCTCCAACATGATCCGCCCCACTAGGTACAAAATGCTCTGTTTCTGGACTTCCCTCTTAATTTATGATTTCCATCACCTGTATTGAACTAGCTAAATGATAAGAAAGCTGTTTCTTCACAGGTGATGGCAATAATAAATTAAGAGGGAAGTCCAGAAACAGAGCATTTTGTACC
This sequence comes from Pseudophryne corroboree, assembly GCF_028390025.1. Lineage (NCBI taxonomy): Eukaryota > Metazoa > Chordata > Amphibia > Anura > Myobatrachidae > Pseudophryne > Pseudophryne corroboree. The sequence continues at coordinate 321,606,431 of NC_086454.1, forward strand.
TAGTGGGGCGGGTCATGTTGGAGGGTATGCAAAACCATTGCAACTAGGCAGATCTATGTAGGGGTCCAGCCACACACTACATAGATCTGCTCAGTCCCTCCCAATGCTAATTATTTCTGGGACAATTAATTTGCAAGTGTCATATCCAGGATTAGAACCCACAACCTATTACACTAGAAGCATGTACCTTACTGATGGAGATATCTGCTGTTGCATAGGAAGTATGAGAATTCTAACTATATGAAGTTACGTGTAATTGTCAGAGAAATAACTTCATATAGTTATAATTCTCATGCTTCCTTTATAGGAGCAAATAGCTTCATCAGTAAGGTGTCTGCTTCCAGTGTATCTATAATAAAGAGGGTGTGATTTGTAAGGTGTAGTGGCTAGTGGGAATGTTGGCTGCGGAAGAGTTACCGGCTGTTGTCAATTAATTAATGTTGCTGAACACACAGAACAGGAGGAGAGGTGCCCCCCTTCAAGGCAAGAGCCCGGCGGCAGCTGACTCCGTTGCCTCCCAGAGTTCTGCCTCTGACTCTACTGGGCTGTACAGTAGTCACCAGGGAATTATGATCTCCAGTGGGGAATGGTCCCTGTATTGTAAATGGGCTACTAGGGAATAGGTTCTGCATTGTATACTGGTCACAAGAGTTCCCGGGCACTGAATAGAAAACTGGTGACTAAAAAATGGGTTATGTACTGTGCCCTAGCCACAAGAAATGGGCTCTGTCTTATACACTGGCTATCAGGGAAGGTCCCTTTATTGTACACTAGCCTCCAGGTAATTGTCTCTGTATTGTATACTGGCCACCAGTGAATGGTCACTGTGTTCTACACTAGCCTCCAGGTAATTGGCTCTGTATTTTATACTGGCCCCCAGTGAATGGTCACTGTGTTCTACACTAGCCTCCGGGTAATTGGCTCTGTATTTTATACTGGCCCCCAGTGAATGGTCACTGTGTTCTACACTAGCCTCCGGGTAATTGGCTCTGTATTTTATACTGGCCCCCAGTGAATGGTCACTGTGTTCTACACTAGCCTCCGGGTAATTGTCTCTGTATTGTATACTGGCTACCAGTGAATGGTCACTGTGTTCTACACTAGCCTCCGGGTAATTGGCTCTGTATTTTATACTGGCCACCAGTGAATGGTCACTGTGTTCTACACTAGCCTCCGGGTAATTGGCTCTGTATTTTATACTGGCCACCAGTGAATGGTCACTGTGTTCTACACTAGCCTCCGGGTAATTGGCTCTGTATTTTATACTGGCCCCCAGTGAATGGTGACTGTTTTCTACACCAGTCTCCGGGTAATTGGCTCCGTATTTTATACTGGCCACCAGTGAATGGCTTACACTATCAATCAGTGAGTGGGTTTTGAATTGTATACTGGTCACAAGACTGGGCTCTCTATTGTATACAAGTTTTTAGAGAATAGACTCTCTGCTCAGCTAGCAGTCAATAGTTCCTGTATTGCACACTGGCCACCAAGGACTGGGCTTTATATGGTACACTGGCAACAAAGGAATAAATGCTATATTGAACTTAGAGGTGATCTTCGCAGGGCTAGATTAGCAATGGTACAGATGAATCTACATCTCCAGGCCCTCACATAAAAATAGGCCCGTCACCATGATGATGACCAGCCACCCAATTGGCCACACAGTCAGCTATAAATCATGAATATTAAAATAAAATAACATTTTCTCTCACAAAAATATAGCATTTTTCTATTTTTATGTATTTAGGAATTGCATTGGGGCTGATAGTGTAGGTGATGTACACACCAACATGGCATTGACCAAACCCACACAGAACTTGTTACAGACAACAAACCCCCTCATCCTCTCCCCCAAGAGGCCCTTGATCATTTTTAGCCCCAGGCCCATGTGGCCCTAAATCTGACCCTGGATCTGGGTTTTGCATGTGGTCCGCCAAGAACAAGACAACTGTGTTATACAATGGCCATCGGAGAATTGTCTCCCTACAGGTTCACTGCACTGGTGTATTGGTGTACTGTGTAGCGACCAGGTCAACTATAGTATATGGGTTCATTGCAGGATCTCATGTAGGGCACCATACTGTATGTGTGAACGGTAATAGCTGTAGCTGGTGGAGTGACTTAGGCCAAAGCTCCATGTAGTGCCAACTTCACCTTTAGTACCTACACAGTTTGTCCCTTTCATATGTGTTATTTATACGCAACAAGTGGCTCATTATAACATCCAAAAGGATTTAGTATGACCTTTTTTGACAGTGTTATATCATGAAATAACCCCAGTGGGCAATTTATGGGACTTTTAGCTTCATACGGTATTTCCAATGAAGAAAAATCTTCCAGAAAGCATATCACAGACTAATTATACTGGAAAACGAGATTTGCAGTGAGAAAAGCTTGGTGTAATACACGGCTCTTATCAGTGATAGGACTTGCTTGCCAAAAACCTTCTCTTCCATATCTAGAATCCCCCATTGAAGGAAACTACTTTACAAAGGCAGGAAAGGACATCAAACAAAGCGTCTTGGCAAAGCCGTGTTTGTTCATCCAGCGACTGTCAAAGTTCAAAGGAAGGCAGATCATTAGAGAGGTAGCATGCCGCAGAATCTCCCTCTCCCGATGTCTCCTTACCTCTGGCGTAAATGTAAGCTTGCTCTTTAAAACCATGTAATTATAGAAGAGAACATTTAGGTCATTCACAGTGCTTCCTCCCAACGGTCGAATAGCATTTTCAGATTCCAGTTATTAATAAGGCACAAAACGGATCTGGGCGCTGAAAGATCATATTGTACCCAGAGCTGGATCATCCGTTAGGCAAACAAGGCTTCTGCCTATGGCTCAGCTGGCACTGAGGGGCTGGATTACTGTAACCAGCTAGAAATGGATGGGTAGAATGGGCCCCTAACCAGTATAATATCTAGGCCCCAGTCATGTTAATGTTATTTAAATTCATTTGAATATCGATGGGTTGCTGCTATCTCATTTCCAATACATAAAGAAATGACCGGATAAGTAATAAACAGACAATGGGGTCATTTTTATCTTTTGAGAAATAAGGGACAAGAAATGTAAATATAACTAATTTTAAGAATCTGTAAGGAGGGTACAGATGCCAGACATTCTACATGGCTCTGCAGGTGTATTTTAATACATTCGGGTGATCATTCATTTCTTATTTCCATCAATAGCGGCAATAATAAATTATGAAGACACGATAATTAATAACTAAGACCCTATACACAAGATAAAATTATGAGGATAATCAGACTGAACAATGCCAATTTATTTTGGCGGGGTCCAATATGGAATGAAATTGCTGCAAAATTGTGCAATTGTATTTTGCTGAGGAACAGTCTTAGAGATGCTGAAGTATGGGTGATACAGTCTTTGATTTTGGCTTTTGTTTGGACAGTATATTTGTAAAGCTGGGTACACACTACATGGTGGGACCTGATGGGGTGCCAGCATTGGCAAGTGCATACACACTTGGACGAAGCGATGGTGGGGGGAGGGGGGAACGGAGCAGGGCCATGTTGCTTTTGGCTCATGGCCCTCACCAGCGATGTAACGTTCCGATCCATCGGAATCGACCACATCATTAAAAAAAATAATCTACTGTGTATTCAGCTCATCTATAGTTTACACATAAAGAAGGCATGTCAGCTTCAAGTCATTCTGCTCTGTTGTGTGGCTGGTGTATAACATGGGGGAGCCGGTGCGGGGCAGTTAAGTTCAATTTCTGCCAGAGTGTGATATTCCACAGTGGAAGAGCCGTACGTTGCCCTCTGCAGGCCCCAGGTGCCATTGCAACAGTTGTTTCCCGAACATCCCCTTGTCTTTTTAACCTGCTCACGTCAACAACACTTCTGTGGAACACTGATATGATTATAAAAAAAAAACCCACTACTATCATTTGTTGACTAATAGAACAAAATGTGATTGGCTGCTAGATTCCAAGAAAAGTGTGAAAAGCTGTATGACGCGGTGTGTACAATTCAATGCACTACATGCAAATTGCTGTGTTAGACAGACTAGGGGTTATGTATAGTGACAAACTGGCATCAGCTTCCAAAAATGCTTAAATTCCCTTCGAGATTCCAGTTATATGGGCAATAATTTAGGCAGAAGGCTCCATTGATTTAATCTGAATTATTTATATCAGAATACCGGGGTGCACATAGTAAAGGGATATAGATGTCATAACACCTAGATGTAAGAGCGGCTTTAACATGAGTGTTCTTACGCTTAATATCTAGTTTTGTGGAACAGCGCCACCCTTGGCCATGTCATCATGAAAATAGTGCAATATTTGCTTTTAAGTAAGTCATGTTTTGCTAAACCTGTAGGCAAAAAAAATATGCCATTGGACAGTGCCAGCAATAAAAGGAGCCCCTGAAGCGAAATGAACATTACAATCTGAAGCTGTATGAAAGTTGGTAAAAATTCAGAATATCAGCAGCGTAGATCTGTAACCTGCACCCAACACGTCTTATCGCGCAAGCCCTAATTTGTAACAGGCAACGACTGCCCCCCCTGGCACACCCCACATACATACAGGACTGATCTTTAGCATGTGCAGGCAAGTGTGAAACGCTCTCTCGAAGCCATCCGCGATGGCTTTCCGTCCTCCTTATTTGCTTTTCTTTACACAGAGGCACAATGATTGCATTGACTCAGCATCAAATAGCTGCGCGTGAAGAAAGAGAACGAAGAAGGATGCGGGACCTCTAAGAAGAAACTGGAGTTTGCGATATATAAACAGAAGGTGGGTGGCTCACCCCCCAAGTGCTTATTTTTTTTTTCTTTTTGACAGCCAGCGGCGGCCGTGATGAATTTGCAATGTTATCTAATTTTCCACTGTTTTAATTAAAAGCCTGGGCTCTGAGGACTAACAGCTGGGCTCTTTGTACTGCTTTCTGTTGCCTGACAGAGAAAAATTTCTACAGTAACTGCAGCCAAGCTTTCAGCAAATGGAACTTCTGGGATTTATAAACTTGCGGCCTGTGGACGGATTGCCTTTTTGGAAACTCTCTCTGGGCATCCCAGCAAATTGGGGGAGATTACTCATGAACATCCCTCCTGATTTCAGTTATTAACAAGGATACCGGCACTTTGATCCGTTCAATCAGCTGCAATGTTTAAGTATCAGGTTAAATGAAAACAGACAGATCATAGTGTTTCTCCGTGAAGGCCAAGATCTGGCATGCACACTATTAATTAATTGGAAGAAATTAAGATGTATGCAATAATTAATATGATATCACATCACTTTCCACAGAATAATTTCCCATTTTTGTTTATAGTAATGTAACAGGGTCTCATGAACCTATTTACTACCAGCACTTTCCAGGGTTCCACCGCCTTCCTAATCAGACTTTACTTACCCGTTCTATCTATGTAATGCAGGATTAGTAAAGTAAACCAGATTAAGATTAAAAGAGGCCTTAGATAGTGACAGAATCTTGGTGCCACCTTCTCCCCTGGCACCGGCAGTGCCTATGTTAGGATAAACAGAAGTAGAATAAGATTTCATCTACGGTCTAGCACATACTGTAACACAGGAACTGCCTGCTGGGCTATGTGTATGTTTTGGAGAGTAGTGGATCCACAGGTGTAACTATGGGGGTTCGGACTGCACTCGGGTGCCACCCTCAGTGCTGGTGATGCCAAAATGCTGCAAGGTGCTGCACTGTGACATTATGGTGCAGCACTCGGCTCCTGTCTCTGAGAATGAGCTGGGATTGCAGCCAAAGTCTCCAGGGTCAGCCCAGCATCACTGGAATGATGAAAATGGATGTGTCGTGAGCCGGTGCCCCCTTCCCGCGAGGCCACATCCCATTTCAGGCGATGCGCATGGTGGTCTCTATTATAGACTGGGTTTGGTGACCCACTTGGTGGACCCAGTAAGCCATGTCCCCTTGATGGTGAACTTGCCGGGGCTATTAAAGCTGTTAGTGCCCTAGGTGGTACCACATATCCAGTGCCGGGTCAAGACCTCATGGAACCTTAGACAAAATAATAGTTTGGGGCCCCTCCTCTGTCACCAGCTGTTGTTTTGCAATAATAGAGCTTTTAGCTCTTTGACAAATCGTCCTTTTAGTGTAGGTCTCTACAATGAGGAAACCCTAACCGCCAAATTCTCAACACCCCATAAGCTATTGGAGTTTATATCTTGATGAATAGGACCTAAAATGTAAGAAATGTATACCATTCAGTAGAACAGCAAACATTAAAATCAAAAGACTGTCCTTTCCTGCCATCCTGGGGATCAGTTATCTGGTACCGCATACTGTCGCAACTCTGTTTGATCATGTTACCTCTGATCAGCAGCTTCCAGGACTCCCATCATCAGAAAAAGAGGAAGAAAGTAACGGCTGTAGAAAAGAGAAGAATAACTAGAATGGTGAGGAGTTGTGAGGCAAGAAGAAAAGTGATGGGTACAGGAGAAGAGTGGAGGCTAGAGGCAAAAGGTATAAGGTGGTTAGGGGGCGGTGGGGTAAACCAACAGACACATAAATGGCTGACGAAAGGACAGAGACTACAATGATGCATAGACAGGTGTTGGGGAGAAGGGGGCAAAGGTGCACATACAAACTTGGAGACAGACACACAGAGGAGAAAGCGAGACAGACACACCTACAGGGATGGACATCAGGAGATGCACTGATAAGGGGAGAGATGAGAAGAAGAGGTTGAAGATATCTGGATACTTACAGAGAGGAGCTGTGCTGAGAGAATGGGGCACACCTTCATTGTTCCAGGAGGTCAGAAGAGTGTGTGCAGAGCTCCGCCAATCAGGGGCTCCTTCAGTCAGCATGTGCAGAGCTCCCCCAATCAGCATGTGCAGAGCTTCTCCAATCAGGGGCTCCTCCTATCAGCATGTGCAGAGCTTCTCCAATCAGCATGTGTTGAGTTACTGTATTTAGAGGCTCCTATTAGCATGTGCAGAGATCCTCCAATCAAGGGCTCCTACTATCAGCATGTGCAAAGCTCTTCTGTCAGCATGTTTATGTTTCTCCAATCAGGGACTCATCCTATCAGTATATGCTGAGCTTATCCAATCAGGGGCTCATCAATCAGCATGTGCAGAGTTGCTCCAATCAGGGGCTCCTGTATTAAATATATGCTGAGCTCCACCAATCAGCATGTTCAGAGCCCCTACAATTAGCATGTTCAGAGCCCCTCTAATTAGCATGTGTCTAGAGACACCTCAACCACTGCACTATTATAGCTGCCATAAACCCAATTTTGACTGGTCCGTGCGCCCACTGTGCACGCAATCTCAGGATCTGAGCCCCACTTGCCTCCAGTGGCAAACAGACACCCTATGTGTCATCTAGATCGCATAAAAGCTAATCCAGGCTCTGACCACACCCACTTGGAGATAGTGCACCAAACCCTTGGGCATTGCTCTTCCACCTCTTCTGTGGCATAGGACACATTGGCCACTATATTACAAGCCTTAAACCAAACAATAGTGATACATTAATGAGGACAATTCTGATATCCCATCACACTCATCACTTTATATATAATACAACAAAATCAAGCCGCATTTAAGGGGAATATAAACATTTAAATAATGTGTATGTAGGATGGACTTTATGGTGATTTTCCATGGATAATTTGCACTGCGTTGATGAGTAGGTCTGGGTTCCTCCTTAATTTCAGTTACACCAATTGGCTTGTTAGAAATATTAAATTGCAAATCAACTGGAAAGTTGGAAACCCACCTGACAACCCATGATATCTATGATCCATTCCAATCAGGATTCAGGAAAAGACATAGCACTGAAACAGCCCTGGTGTGTGTGTTAAATGATCTTCTGATGGCAAGAGACAGAGGTGACTGTTCAATATTAATCCTTCTGGATCTCTCTGCAGCATTTGATACCGTGGACCATGGGCTTCTGATTGAGCGACTGATACATTTTTGTGGACTGAATGGCACAGTCCTAAGCTGGTTCAAATCATTTCTCACAGGCAGGTCACAGAGAGTATCGTCTGGAGTATACTCATCACCATCAGTGCCATTGTCATGTGGTGTCCCACAAGGTTCTATAGTTACTACCCCCCATGCTTTTTGCAGTATACATGCTCCGGCTGAGTGAAATAATCAGTTGCCATGGGCTAGTCTACCACTGCTATGCAGATGATACACAACTGTACTTGTCCTTTGCTCCGGGCACTGATAACCCAATAGCAACCCTAAATGGCTGTCTAGCTGAACTACAGGAGTGGATGAGTGCCAGTTGGCTGCGACTGAACCCGGATAAAACAGAGGTCCTTATGATAGGACCGCAACATCAAAGGACAAGACTGCAGCATAGCCAACCAACTGGACTTACACTTGGGGATTCAGAATTACAAACCACTGATTGTGTGTGGAATCTTGGCGTTATCCTGGATGGTGGCTTGACACTTAAACATCAGATATCAGCTACAATCAAATCCTCATTCTTTCACCTGAGGAACATAGCCAGAATCAAGCACTTAATTCCCTCAGATGGTCTGCCAAAAGTCATCCATGCATTTGTATCATCTCAATTAGACTACTGTAATGCCCTCTACCTTGGTCTCCCAGCAAAAGAATTGCACCTCTTACAGCTGGTGCAAAACACAGCTGCCAGGCTGTTAACCGACCAGCCCTGTTCTAGCCACATAACACCCATACACTATTCCCTTCACTGTCTGCCTGTAAGATGGCGAATCATCTTCAAGACTGGCTTACTGACTTTCAAAGCCTTACATGACCAGGGACCAAGGTACCTGAAGCAGCTACTGACCCCATACTGCCCCACTCGATTACTGCAATCTGTAGATGAAGGACTTTTAGCAGTACCTAGAATCTCCCGTAATTCATCTGGGGGTCGAGCTTTTAGTCATGCGCTCCGACTCTATGGAACTCACTTCACCGCACAGTGCGAGAGGCCCCCCTCAAGAATCTTTCAAAAGTAGACTCAAGTCTTTCCTGTTTACTCAAGAATTTCCATAATGTCCATTTAGTATCTCCATGCTTCTGTAATTTATGAAAAGCTTTTCTGTACTTCATTATTTTCTGTACTATATTATATATTAAATAAAATTATTATTATTATTATTATTATTATTATTATTAAGAAATAGAATAGAGCAGGTGATGGCCCCTGCAGTTCATGTGTAGCCGTGGATCTAGAACCCTTGGCTGGAGTAGTAGCTAGTCCATGACAATAGACAATTGAGCTTAGGTCAGAATTTTAAGCAATGACGATATTTACGCGGTGAGGATATATTTGCAAAGTGATTGACAGTCAGGGATCATTTGGGGGAGGTAACGGGGATTGGCGGCAAAAATGCAGACAACCATTTTTGGGCCATATCTCAGTCTACAATTGCGATCCCCTATGCCTAAAACTTGGTGCCAGCGTCTCAATTCGGATACATATTCGGATGCAGTTGCGAGGCTGCCTGTGTGCGTCTCAGTACATTTCCAGGCAGCTACAGCAAAAAGCAAATGTTCGCACATTCGCCGCGTTCCAATTTGCAGCTGCGTCTGCTTTAGCATCCGTATCCTACTCAGGCCTATTGCTTGGTAGCAAGCAGCTGCCCTCTTTACAGTGTTTCCTGGCTTAATACTGGGCATTTGTGGTGAGTGTCACTTAATATTCTCTGTATAGCACTATGTAGTATGCAGAGCCGGCCCTAACCAATATGATGCCCTAGGCAAGATTTTGGCTGGTGCCCCCTAGCACTGCCACTAGTTCTGCAGGAGATGTCTGGCATGAGTCAGCTGGTAGCTCTGCTAATGTCGGGTGCCTTTTGTTTATAAAAATGCATCTTATTTGCATTACTATGTGGCTAGGATGCACATGCAGCTTCTGCTGATTAAAATGATATGCAGCATGCCTATATTCTGTGTGTGACTGCGGCTGTATCTGCATATGAAATGCTACATTACAGTGATCTCCAGGACTACACTGCAACGTAGCATTTTGTATGCAGATACAGCCGCAGTCACACACAGAATATAGGCATGCCGCATATCATTTTAATCAGCAGAATCTGCTGGTGCCCCTAAGCATACCAAATGCCCTAGGCAATTGCCTAGTTTGCCTATGCCTAAGGCCGGCTCTGGTAGTATGTGTGCTCTTATTTATAGATAATAAATAGGGGCTCCATTTTTTGGAATCCTTACATACAGTCTGGGACTTGAAGGGTAATTTGAATTTCTGAAAGCTGTTGCCCTCTGGTCCTTCTCTCCATAAAAAAAACCCCGGGGCATTTTGCTGGAGGCAGTCGTGCCATTCTGTCAACAGCACCAGTTTATTAGCATCAGGTCCTCTGCTGGTGGGGAGGTCCTACTTTTGGGTTTCCTGTGGGCGACATGAGCAGCAAAGTAGAACATGATAGACCTCACAAGGGCAAACTATAAACCCTAAATATACTGTACGCCTGCAGGCCAAACACAATCCATCCTCATTCTCACATTTCACTCGTACATGAGATACGGAGCTGCCAGTGCCCTGTGATGCAGCTTCCATTACAGCTGATAAGGGATCATGGGTGTCTTTGTCTAAATAGAAAAAAACAGAAGTCATTGAACTTCTTGTGTTTACACAGAGCTGTTAGGACATTTGGCTAATTGCACTTCACAGGCTGTGGCAACATTTTAATGAGCCCAGAACAAATAGTGAGAGGGAGAGAGGTCCTAATAGGGGAGACGGATGGATGGTCCTTACAAAGTACATGATATTATTCCAATGTCCTGCAGTGATCAGATAGACATATCTGACTTCATTCATTCACTTCCTAACCTGGGAAACGCATCTTATTATAGAGTGTGATCTCTCACCTCTGTCTGTCTGTTTTCATCCAGTCCCAATTTATAACTGTTTTGTTCCCAATTGTAAAGCGCAACAAAATATGCTGGTGCTATATAAACAATTGTTAATAAATATAATATGTAATATATCACCCATTACTCTACGTATATTTAATACACAGTGGGCGTGATTTGATGATGCGCGCTTCCGCAGCTGCCTTCCCTACGGTCGCGGCACTGTACTTCCCTTAATACGCTAATGCAACAATCAGCTGATCTAATTTGCAAATCTGTGTGTCTGAAAGTGTGAGCCCATCCCGCCAACTGTTCTAGCATCCCATGTCACAGGCATAATTAGTACAGCACTTGTGCAGTGCACCAACCCAACATTTGCACATAATGTTTTGCAATTCGGATGCAAGGCGCAGTCGACTCAAAAAACAGAAGCTGCCTCCACCTCCGCAGATACGTCCGGCCCAGGTCCAGTATGTATGGAAATTACACTTCCGTCAAGCACAGGTGCTTGTATTTGGATTCTCTGGTCAGATTGCTTAGAAATTAAGCACGGATCTCTCCGTGTGTATGCCCATAGCGTTAGCAAATATGCAGCCCCGCGCGTCGCTGTCGCCGGTTCTAGATTGTGCCTGTATGCAGCCAACCGTCTGCAGCTGACAGTGAGAAGAGGGTGGATGGGAGGCGCGGATCCCTGGAGTGTTAAGGGGGATACACATGGAGCGATAATCTAAGCAATCTGACTAGATTGCTTAGATTTTAAGCCTGATCGCTCCGTGTGTAGCCCTAACAGCAATAGCGATGCATAGCCCCGCGCATCGCTATCGCTGGTGCTAGATTGGCCTGCCGTGCAGGCCAATCTAGCATATTGCTCACTTCACCCGCTGATCGCGCTGTGCTGAGCGGTGGGAGAGATGTGTACTGAGCGGTTTGCTCAGTACACATCTCTCCCACATCGGCCCGTCTTTATGGGCCTTTAGAGTACTGTACCTCTGATCCTGTGTGTGGCTGGAACCTGCACACGGTTCACCGCTGGGACTCCAGTGCATACCTGCAAAAGTGCTGGAGACGGAGTGCAGGACGGCAGGCGCGGAGGGCCATTGAGACAGGAGGGCCTGGGGTAACGTACCCCCTGTGACCCTCCCTTAATCCGAGTCTGCATATACCCCTTATTCCCAACAATTTTCCTTTTCAATTCAAGCGCCTGCCGTTTCCTGTGTCTGCTTTGCTATGAGGATCAATAAGTCGCATGGGAAAATGCCCAGGGCTGCAAGCATAGATCTCAGGACCAGCTGCTTCTCCCGTGGCTTTACGTGGCTTGCTCACAAGCTAGTAGCCCATGCATCTTTTTGTGCTAATCACTGAAGGAAAAACTTCAAATATTGTTTACAAAGAAATTTTGTCATGTGTAAAATTAGTTCCACTGAGTAATAATAACAGACATCACGCGAACGAAGCCGCAGGCAAACGCTATCAAATATAGATACACACACATATATATATATATATATATACTCAGTAGGCCTTGTAAATTATTAGTTTGGCCGGCGATAGCAATTGAATTTCCCCCATAGAGCACGGATAGTCCTCATGTGCAAAGTAGTCTCGGACTGCTAATCCCCCCCCCCCCCCAGGTGAGCCGATGTGTCTCTGATGCCTGTTTTGTTTCTTGACTTATGCCCCTCCCATGACGGAGAGCCCGTCGGCACTCAGTACACTCACGCATTGCATTGTCCACATTTATTGTGTTATTCCATCTCTGTTTATTTTATCACCAGTACAGCGATTCTTCCACCCATCATTAAACATCAGTGTATATACAGCATTTGCATGCAGTACGGTCAAATAAAACAAAGATGATATTTGTAAGTTAGAAATATCTTTTTTTGTATTATTCCATTCCATACTTCTACTACACTACACCTGCTGCATCTACACAACACCTGCAGCTTCTACACTTCACCTGGTGCATCTACGCTACACCTGCTTCTACCACACTACACCTGCTGCAGGTGAAGCTGCTTCTACACTACATCTGCTACTACACTACACCTGCTGCATATACACTACACCTGCTGCTTCTACTACACTACACCTGCTGTTTGTACACTACACCTGCTGTGTCTACTACACTACAGCTGCTGCTTGTACACTACACCTGCTGTGTCTACTACACTACACCCGCTGCTTGTACACTACACATGCTGCATCTACACTACACCTGCTGCTTCTACACTACACCTGCTGCATCCACGCTACACCTGCTGCATCTATGCTACACCTGCTGTGTCTACTACACTACACCTGCTGCTTGTCTACTATACCTGCTGCTTGTAAACTACATCTTCTGTAGGGCGTAAGTGCTTCGCTCAAGAGTTCCATGGGCGGCAGCTGAAGATAACGTTGTGCCCTATCTCAGGCAAACAGGGATTACACGTGGCATAAGGAGACATAGGGGGTCATTCCGAGTTGATCGCTCGCTAGCAGTTTTTAGCAGCCGTGCAAACGCTAAGCCACCTCCCACTGGGAGTGTATTTTAGCTTAGCAGAAGTGCGAACGAAAGGATCGCAGAGCAGCGGCAACGTTTTTCGTGCCATTTTAGGGTAGCTCAATACCTACTCAGCGCTTGCGATCACTTCAGACTGTTCAGTTCCTGTTTTGTCGTCACAAACACGCCCTGCGTTCGCCCAGCCACGCCTGCGTTTTTCCTGGCACGCCTGCGTTTTTTCGAACACTCCCTGAAAACGGTCAGTTGACACCCAGAAATGCCCACTTCATGTCAATCACTCTGCGGCCAGCTGTGCGACTGAAAAGTTTCACTAGACCTTGTGTCAAAGTACATTGTTCGTTCTAATAGTAAATTGCGCGTGCGCATTGAACCGCATACGAATGCGCGGAAGTGCCTTTTTTTACCTCATCGCTGCACAGCGAACAAATGCAGTTAGCGAACAACTCGGAATGACCCCCACAGGAACAAGTAAGCAGCTTTTTCCTGTGTCTAAACTCTTTCTCTTGCGTTGATTGAATTTGACTTATTAAGACAGCCTTATAAGATATCTTGGTGGGCCTCTGTCTCCCTGCCGGACACTGCACGGTATGTTCCTGGATAATATAAATGGGACACGTCACATGATACATTTTGTTTATATGGCAGAATTATTCCAGACTTATGTGTAGGCCTCCGGTGACTTGGAAATACAAGATACATGAAGATGATAAATGTTACACTTCCCTGGAACGCGCGAACAAGAATTAAACTGACACCGTTTTGTATCTATGAAGAGTCAGTTGTTCCATGGGGCAAAATATGAATCTGCTCCAAACACATCCGTCATTGTGAGGGGTGTTTATAGTTTAGGCGCGGGCATAGCAACAACTGTCAGACCTTGTCTTACGTCGCTTATGTGGGTAATGCACATGGGTACAGGGAGGATAGAGAGATGGAATTTGCCACATGGTTATTACTGTTTAAGGGATACAGAATTGACAATTAAAGGGTAATGTTAGATTTAATAAGAGGGTACGGTCAATGGCCCTCATTCCGAGTTGTTCTCTCGCAAGCTGCTTTTAGCAGCTTTGCACACGCTAAGCCACCGCCTACTGGGAGTGAATCTTAGCTTCTCAAAATTGCGAACGAAAGATACTCAAAATTGCGAATAGACACTTCTTAGCAGTTTCTGAGTAGCTCCACACTTACTCGGTATCTGCGATCAGTTCAGTCAGTTTCGTTCCTGGTTTGACGTCACAAACACACCCAGCGTTTTTCCCAGAAACTGCAGCGTTTTTTCACACACTCCCATAAAACGGCCAGTTTCCGCCCAGAAACACCCACTTCCTGTCAATCACATTCCGATCACCAGAACGATGAATTTTCTTCATTAAGCCGTGAGTAAAATACCAAACTTTTTTGCAAATTTACTTGGCGCAGTCGCACTGCAGACATTGCGCATGCGCATTAGCGACTAATCGCTCCGTTCCGAAAGAAAAATAATGAGCGAACAACTTGGAATGACCACCAATATCTGCAGAAATGTAGCATCTTATTTAGACCGCACATATTTTATCAGCCCTTAAAGAACAGTAACTAAACTCTGATAAGATAATTATGTTCTAGTATTTTACTCGGAGAACGTTTATACTTGTTTGCAGCAAAGGCCAAACGAGGAAAAGAGTCAGAGGACCATAGCGAAGGTTCTGGTACAAACTGTTCTGGTTTACACTTATAGGAAATTATATCCTCCATTCCGTATGGAGCACTGGGTCGACGTTCAAAAGGTCGACAATGTCTAGGTATGTACCAAATGGTCAACATGCACAAGATTGACATGGCCAAAAGGTCGACACATAAAAAGATTGGCATGGCTTTTAATGGGTTTTTTTTTTAGTAAAAATGTTTCTTCCTTTAAAAAAAAAAAACCCTTATGTCAACCTTTTCATGTGTCGACCATTGTCATGTCAACCGTTTGAGCATGTCGACCTTTTGACCATGCAACAACATTCATGTTGAACGTTTGGTGTCAACCTATTTGCTTGTTGACCTTTTCACTGACGACCTTTCAACCCGGATACCCTCCATTCCAGACTCAGCATTGACCACTGATTTTGTTGTTTCCAATTCCCCAGTGAAACATATTGAGCATACATATGCCCTTATTTATCAATGAGTGATACATTTCACTGTGAGTGATAAATTGCACCACCCAATCAACTCCTAACTGCCATGTTACAGACGGTGTTTGAAAAATGACAAGAGCGGATTGGCTGGTGCAATTTATCACTCACAGTGAAATTTATCACTCATTGATAAATAAGGGCAATAGTTTAGAATAGTACCGAAACTCTATATTAATAATTCCCCGATTCTATTGTCATGGGGATGAAATATGATTTTTCTTTCTTTTCACCTAGTCAAGAATGGATCCTAACATATTTATATCGGATGGACCATTGATTTACAATGTCCGATCCTATGGCAAAACCTTTAACGCATTAAACATGGTTCACAAGTACACACATCATTTATAATATTTCCTAATCTCTTGATTTTTTTGTGCACAGCCATTAGTGAATTTTAAGAGATTTACAAAGAAGCAACCAAAGCTTAATATTATTAGTGTAAAAGGCTATTTTATAGCTTAAGTTTTTTTTTTCTATACTGTACATTTTTGTGACTTTGTAGCTGTTTTTGGCTATCACGTCCTTCACCCTTCTCTGTACTTCCTATAAAGTGGCCTGGGGGAAACTGGAATCGCAAACAATGGAATTGACTCTACTAGACCTGAGTTGTGCGACCTTTTGCCCTTTGCTATAAATTGCATGTACTGTATACCCTTAAGACACACTTTTGCAGTTGATTGTTCAAAAATACTTTGCTGGAGTTTCCTTGTCTGTTGGTTTGTGCACTTAACCTTAACTTGCCTGTGATGTTATATTTTGATTTTTCTTCCTATAATTAACTTGCTCTCTGGAGAAAGAAGAATGGTAAAGGATAACAGGGGAGGGTAACGTGAGGACAGTCGAATACATGAGCAGGGGTCAGCGGTACCACGACAGCCTGTATTTGACGGCTATAGAAGCTGCCGCTCCACGGTCACTGAGGGCCCCAACTGATGTACGTAGGAGGCCCTCACATCACATGGCACATAATATGAGGATTTTCACTTTCTCGCAGCTCGCTTTGATGTCTTATTATCTGTTTGCCACTGATATGCCCACAAAGGAAACTTTTTTTTTTAAATTGCTTTGCAAATGAATATTTGGTGATAATGTTATGACCATATGGCTTTTTGCTTGAGGGAACCATAAAATTGAATTATTAAACCTGGAATAAAAGCATTTACAGCGTTGCTCATAAACATGAAACATTTAGTGGAATGTTGCTGGCAGATTTTTCAGGGGACTCACAAATTTTCAAATTTTACACATATGCAGCAAGTTTTAACCGCTTAACTGGTTAATGATTGAATTTGGTTAAGAACATCTATTTAAACCATATTCAACACGATTTTATTTAAAAATATATATATTTTTTAGAAACACTGATTACAATAATGATGGTCAAGATGATATCAGATCATCGATGATCGGAACATTACGACCATAGCTGCAGAGAGGAGCAGCCGACGTGTTAGCATGTTCCAGCAGCTGTACAGTCGGCGTTTGTGAGATGCGACCATGGCAGTGGTCGCATATGTGCTTTATAACCTCAGAGCAGGGGCGTAGCCAGAAATTTGTGGGCCCCATAGCAACATTTTGAAGGGGCCCCAACCCAATGCTTCTAGAGAGACACTTCTCTGCAGCAGATGTTAGTTTTATGCCCTATAATAGTGCCTCAATTCATTTTCTGAACCATAGTAGAGCCTTATTTAATGTTATGCCCCATAGTAGTGCCCTAGTTTCTTTTATGAATTGCAGTAGTGTTTAAGTTCACCCTATGTCACATGTCAGAGCTGCCAGTACACATTATGCCGCACAGTACCACCAATTCACATTACGATATATAGTGCTCCCCGTTCATATTGTGCCTCATTACAGAGCCCCGGTTCATATTATATAACATTAAAATGTCCTCCAGTTCATTTTATACCACACTACAATGAGCAGGTCCAGGTGCACACCTAGATATAATGCAGGCCGCACGGAAAAAGTTTGAAAAGACCCCTATGTACCAACCAATGGCGAAAAATGTATATAACACATGTAACTGTGACAGGGAAGGTGGCCCCTCTCAGCTCTGGGCCCCATAGCAGCTGCACCCTCTGCACCTATGGTAGCTACATCCTTGTATATAACACATATAACTGTGACAGGGAAAGTGGCCCCTCTCAGCTCTGGGCCCCATAGCTGCACTGCCTGCACCTATGGTAGCTACACCCCCAAAGCCGGCCATAGGCATAGGCAAACTAGGCAATTGCCTAGGGCATTTGATATGCCTAGGGGCATCAGCAGCTTCTGCTGATTAAAATGATATGCGGCATGCCTATATTCTGTGTGTAGCATTTCATATGCAGATACAGCCACAGCCTCACACAGTATATAGGCATGCCGCATATCAGTTTAATCAGCAGAAGCATCGTAGCCACATAGCAATGCAAATAAGATGCATTTTCATAAAAAAGGTATGCCCGACGTTAGCATTGAGGCAAGATTTATGAGGACACATTTGTATCCAAGCAGAGGCAGAGGTCACAGTGTTAGTGGCAGTGTGAGTGCTGTGTGCATGTGAGTGGGTTGGTTGTGCAGTAGTGTTCGGAATATGTGTAAGGAGCATTATGTGTGTCATGTAAAAATGCATTAATAATGTGCAACATATGTGTAAGGGGCACTATGTGTGTCATTATGTGTATAAGGGCATTAATAATGTGCGGCATATGTATAACAGGGTACTACTGTATGTGTGTCATTATGTGTATAGGGGCACTAATAATGTGCAGCAAATGTGTAGGGGGCACTATGTGTGTCATTATGTGTAGAAGAGCATTAATAATGTGCGACATATGTGTAAGGGACATTATGTGTAAAAGGGCATTAATAAAGGTTGTCATAATGTGTAAGGCGCATTATGTTTATAAGGACATTAATGTGTCTCATATGTGTAAGGGGCATTACTGTGTGGAATTATGTATAAATGCATTACTAATGTGTGGCATTATGTGTATAAGTTGCTCTACTATGGCGTTGCGTATAGAAAGGGCACTACTGTGTCGTCTAATGTGAATAAAGAGCAATAGGATGTGGTGTAATGTGAATAAGGAGCAATTCAGTGTGATGTAGTGTGAATAAGGGGCTCTACTGTGAGGAGTAATGTTTATAAGGTATAGTGATACTACTGTGGGATGTAATATGAATTATGGACACTATTGCATGATCAAATGTGAATAAAGTTGCAGTACTGTGTGGCGTAATTGGATTTGGGGTTACTATCGTGTGGCCATGCCCCTTGCCAGCAAAAACACACCCCTTTTTGGGCTGTGCGCCAAATGTGTGAACTGTTCCTATTTAAAATATAGGGGGTACAAACACCAAAATAAGGACTGCTATG
Source organism: Pseudophryne corroboree (assembly GCF_028390025.1). NCBI lineage: Eukaryota > Metazoa > Chordata > Amphibia > Anura > Myobatrachidae > Pseudophryne > Pseudophryne corroboree. The sequence goes on from NC_086454.1 coordinate 321,625,282, forward strand.
GGTGAGGAGTGATGGTGCTGGGAAAGAGGTGCAGGGTCAGAGGCAGTACCAGCGGTGGTGCTAGGGGGCACCAGCCAAAATCTTGCCTAGGGCATCATATTGGTTAGGGCCGGCTCTGTACACCCCTGTATATAACACATGTAACTGTGACAGGGAAGGTGGCCCCTCAGAGCTCTGGGCCCCATAGGAGCTGCACTCTCTGCACCTATGGTAGCTACGCCCTTGCCTCAGAGCACAGTATCAATATTGTGATAATGAATCTATATGGCACCACCAATTTACTAGAGATGAGCGGGTTCGGTTTCTCTGAATCCGAACCCGCACGAACTTCATGTTTTTTTTCACGGGTCCGAGCGACTCGGATCTTCCCGCCTTGCTCGGTTAACCCGAGCGCGCCCGAACGTCATCATGACGCTGTCGGATTCTCGCGAGGCTCGGATTCTATCGCGAGACTCGGATTCTATATAAGGAGCCGCGCGTCGCCGCCATTTTCACACGTGCATTGAGATTGATAGGGAGAGGACGTGGCTGGCGTCCTCTCCGTTTAGAATAGATTAGAGAGACACTTGATTTACTAATTTTGGGGAGCATTAGGAGTACTCAGTACAGTGCAGAGTTTTGCTGATAGTGACCACCAGTTTTATTTATAATCCGTTCTCTGCCTGAAAAAAGCGATACACAGCACACAGTGACTCAGTCACATACCATATCTGTGTGCACTGCTCAGGCTCAGGCCAGTGTGCTGCATCATCTATTATCTATATATAATATTATATATATCTGATTATCTGTCTGCTCAGCTCACACTGCTTATAATTGTGGGGGAGACTGGGGAGCACTACTGCAGTGCCAGTTATAGGTTATAGCAGGAGCCAGGAGTACATAATATATTATATAGTGAGTGACCACCAGACACACAGTGCAGTTTATTTAATATATCCGTTCTCTGCCTGAAAAAAGCGATACACACAGTGACTCAGTCAGTCACATACCATATCTGTGTGCACTGCTCAGGCTCAGGCCAGTGTGCTGCATCATCTATATTATATATCTGTCTGACTGCTCAGCTCACACAGCTTATAACTGTGGGGGAGACTGGGGAGCACTACTGCAGTGCCAGTTATAGGTTATAGCAGGAGCCAGGAGTACATAATATTATATTAAAACAGTGCACACTTTTGCTGCAGGAGTGCCACTGCCAGTGTGACTAGTGACCAGTGACCTGACCACCAGTATATATAATATTAGTAGTATACTATCTCTTTATCAACCAGTCTATATTAGCAGCAGACACAGTACAGTGCGGTAGTTCACGGCTGTGGCTACCTCTGTGTCGGCACTCGGCAGCCCGTCCATAATTGTATATACCACCTAACCGTGGTTTTTTTTTCTTTCTTTATACATACATACTAGTTACGAGTATACTATCTCTTTATCAACCAGTCTATATTAGCAGCAGACACAGTACAGTGCGGTAGTTCATGGCTGTGGCTACCTCTGTGTCGGCACTCGGCAGCCCGTCCATAATTGTATATACCACCTAACCGTGGTTTTTTTTTCTTTCTTTATACATACATACTAGTTACGAGTATACTATCTCTTTATCAACCAGTCTATATATTAGCAGCAGACACAGTACAGTGCGGTAGTTCACGGCTGTGGCTACCTCTGTGTCGGCACTCGGCAGCCCGTCCATAATTGTATATACCACCTAACCGTGGTTTTTTTTTCTTTCTTTATACATACATACTAGTTACGAGTATACTATCTCTTTATCAACCAGTCTATATATTAGCAGCAGACACAGTACAGTGCGGTAGTTCACGGCTGTGGCTACCTCTGTGTCGGCACTCGGCAGCCCGTCCATAATTGTATATACCACCTAACCGTGGTTTTTTTTTCTTTCTTTATACATACATACATACTAGTTACGAGTATACTATCTCTTTATCAACCAGTCTATATATTAGCAGCAGACACAGTACAGTGCGGTAGTTCACGGCTGTGGCTACCTCTGTGTCGGCACTCGGCAGCCCGTCCATAATTGTATATACCACCTAACCGTGGTTTTTTTTTCTTTCTTTATACATACATACTAGTTACGAGTATACTATCTCTTTATCAACCAGTCTATATATTAGCAGCAGACACAGTACAGTGCGGTAGTTCACGGCTGTGGCTACCTCTGTGTCGGCACTCGGCAGCCCGTCCATAATTGTATATACCACCTAACCGTGGTTCTTTCTTTATACATACATACTAGTTACGAGTATACTATCTCTTTATCAACCAGTCTATATATTAGCAGCAGACACAGTACAGTGCGGTAGTTCACGGCTGTGGCTACCTCTGTGTCGGCACTCGGCAGCCCGTCCATAATTGTATATACCACCTAACCGTGTTTTTTTTTTCTTTCTTTATACATACATACTAGTTACGAGTATACTATCTCTTTATCAACCAGTCTATATATTAGCAGCAGACACAGTACAGTGCGGTAGTTCACGGCTGTGGCTACCTCTGTGTCGGCACTCGGCAGCCCGTCCATAATTGTATATACCACCTAACCGTGGTTTTTTTTTCTTTCTTTATACATACATACTAGTTACGAGTATACTATCTCTTTATCAACCAGTCTATATATTAGCAGCAGACACAGTACAGTGCGGTAGTTCACGGCTGTGGCTACCTCTGTGTCGGCACTCGGCAGCCCGTCCATAATTGTATATACCACCTAACCGTGGTTTTTTTTTCTTTCTTTATACATACATACTAGTTACGAGTATACTATCTCTTTATCAACCAGTCTATATATTAGCAGCAGACACAGTACAGTGCGGTAGTTCACGGCTGTGGCTACCTCTGTGTCGGCACTCGGCAGCCCGTCCATAATTGTATACTAGTATCCAATCCATCCATCTCCATTGTTTACCTGAGGTGCCTTTTAGTTGTGCCTATTAAAATATGGAGAACAAAAATGTTGAGGTTCCAAAATTAGGGAAAGATCAAGATCCACTTCCACCTCGTGCTGAAGCTGCTGCCACTAGTCATGGCCGAGACGATGAAATGCCAGCAACGTCGTCTGCCAAGGCCGATGCCCAATGGCATAGTACAGAGCATGTCAAAACCAAAACACCAAATATCTGTAAAAAAAGGACTCCAAAACCTAAAATAAAATTGTCGGAGGAGAAGCGTAAACTTGCCAATATGCCATTTACCACACGGAGTGGCAAGGAACGGCTGAGGCCCTGGCCTATGTTCATGGCTAGTGGTTCAGCTTCACATGAGGATGGAAGCACTCAGCCTCTCGCTAGAAAACTGAAAAGACTCAAGCTGGCAAAAGCACCGCAAAGAACTGTGCGTTCTTTGAAATCCCAAATCCACAAGGAGAGTCCAATTGTGTCGGTTGCGATGCCTGACCTTCCCAACACTGGACGTGAAGAGCATGCGCCTTCCACCATTTGCACGCCCCCTGCAAGTGCTGGAAGGAGCACCCGCAGTCCAGTTCCTGATAGTCAGATTGAAGATGTCAGTGTTGAAGTACACCAGGATGAGGAGGATATGGGTGTTGCTGGCGCTGGGGAGGAAATTGACCAGGAGGATTCTGATGGTGAGGTGGTTTGTTTAAGTCAGGCACCCGGGGAGACACCTGTTGTCCGTGGGAGGAATATGGCCGTTGACATGCCAGGTGAAAATACCAAAAAAATCAGCTCTTCGGTGTGGAGGTATTTCACCAGAAATGCGGACAACAGGTGTCAAGCCGTGTGTTCCCTTTGTCAAGCTGTAATAAGTAGGGGTAAGGACGTTAACCACCTCGGAACATCCTCCCTTATACGTCACCTGCAGCGCATTCATAATAAGTCAGTGACAAGTTCAAAAACTTTGGGTGACAGCGGAAGCAGTCCACTGACCAGTAAATCCCTTCCTCTTGTAACCAAGCTCACGCAAACCACCCCACCAACTCCCTCAGTGTCAATTTCCTCCTTCCCCAGGAATGCCAATAGTCCTGCAGGCCATGTCACTGGCAATTCTGACGAGTCCTCTCCTGCCTGGGATTCCTCCGATGCATCCTTGCGTGTAACGCCTACTGCTGCTGGCGCTGCTGTTGTTGCCGCTGGGAGTCGATGGTCATCCCAGAGGGGAAGTCGTAAGCCCACTTGTACTACTTCCAGTAAGCAATTGACTGTTCAACAGTCCTTTGCGAGGAAGATGAAATATCACAGCAGTCATCCTACTGCAAAGCGGATAACTGAGTCCTTGACAACTATGTTGGTGTTAGACGTGCGTCCGGTATCCGCCGTTAGTTCACAGGGAACTAGACAATTTATTGAGGCAGTGTGCCCCCGTTACCAAATACCATCTAGGTTCCACTTCTGTAGGCAGGCGATACCGAGAATGTACACGGACGTCAGAAAAAGACTCACCAGTGTCCTAAAAAATGCAGTTGTACCCAATGTCCACTTAACCACGGACATGTGGACAAGTGGAGCAGGGCAGGGTCAGGACTATATGACTGTGACAGCCCACTGGGTAGATGTATGGACTCCCGCCGCAAGAACAGCAGCGGCGGCACCAGTAGCAGCATCTCGCAAACGCCAACTCTTTCCTAGGCAGGCTACGCTTTGTATCACCGCTTTCCAGAATACGCACACAGCTGAAAACCTCTTACGGCAACTGAGGAAGATCATCGCGGAATGGCTTACCCCAATTGGACTCTCCTGTGGATTTGTGGCATCGGACAACGCCACCAATATTGTGTGTGCATTAAATATGGGCAAATTCCAGCACGTCCCATGTTTTGCACATACCTTGAATTTGGTGGTGCAGAATTTTTTAAAAAACGACAGGGGCGTGCAAGAGATGCTGTCGGTGGCCAGAAAAATTGCGGGACACTTTCGGCGTACAGGCACCACGTACAGAAGACTGGAGCACCACCAAAAACTACTGAACCTGCCCTGCCATCATCTGAAGCAAGAAGTGGTAACGAGGTGGAATTCAACCCTCTATATGCTTCAGAGGTTGGAGGAGCAGCAAAAGGCCATTCAAGCCTATACAATTGAGCACGATATAGTAGGTGGAATGCACCTGTCTCAAGTGCAGTGGAGAATGATTTCAACGTTGTGCAAGGTTCTGATGCCCTTTGAACTTGCCACACGTGAAGTCAGTTCAGACACTGCCAGCCTGAGTCAGGTCATTCCCCTCATCAGGCTTTTGCAGAAGAAGCTGGAGGCATTGAAGAAGGAGCTAAAAGGGAGCGATTCCGCTAGGCATGTGGGACTTGTGGATGCAGCCCTTAATTCGCTTAACAAGGATTCACGGGTGGTCAATCTGTTGAAATCAGAGCACTACATTTTGGCCACCGTGCTCGATCCTAGATTTAAAGCCTACCTTGGATCTCTCTTTCCGGCAGACACAGGTCTGCTGGGGTTGAAAGACCTGCTGGTGACAAAATTGTCAAGTCAAGCGGAACGCGACCTGTCAACATCTCCTCCTTCACATTCTCCCGCAACTGGGGGTGCGAGGAAAAGGCTCAGAATTCCGAGCCCACCCGCTGGCGGTGATGCAGGGCAGTCTGGAGCGACTGCTGATGCTGACATCTGGTCCGGACTGAAGGACCTGACAACGATTACGGACATGTCGTCTACTGTCACTGCATATGATTCTCTCAACATTGATAGAATGGTGGAGGATTATATGAGTGACCGCATCCAAGTAGGCACGTCACACAGTCCGTACTTATACTGGCAGGAAAAAGAGGCAATTTGGAGGCCCTTGCACAAACTGGCTTTATTCTACCTAAGTTGCCCTCCCACAAGTGTGTACTCCGAAAGAGTGTTTAGTGCCGCCGCTCACCTTGTCAGCAATCGGCGTACGAGGTTACATCCAGAAAATGTGGAGAAGATGATGTTCATTAAAATGAATTATAATCAATTCCTCCGCGGAGACATTGACCAGCAGCAATTGCCTCCACAAAGTACACAGGGAGCTGAGATGGTGGATTCCAGTGGGGACGAATTGATAATCTGTGAGGAGGGGGATGTACACGGTGATATATCGGAGGGTGAAGATGAGGTGGACATCTTGCCTCTGTAGAGCCAGTTTGTGCAAGGAGAGATTAATTGCTTCTTTTTTGGGGGGGGTCCAAACCAACCCGTCATATCAGTCACAGTCGTGTGGCAGACCCTGTCACTGAAATGATGGGTTGGTTAAAGTGTGCATGTCCTGTTTTGTTTATACAACATAAGGGTGGGTGGGAGGGCCCAAGGACAATTCCATCTTGCACCTCTTTTTTCTTTTCTTTTTCTTTGCATCATGTGCTGATTGGGGAGGGTTTTTTGGAAGGGACATCCTGCGTGACACTGCAGTGCCACTCCTAGATGGGCCCGGTGTTTGTGTCGGCCACTAGGGTCGCTAATCTTACTCACACAGTCAGCTACCTCATTGCGCCTCTTTTTTTCTTTGCGTCATGTGCTGTTTGGGGAGGGTTTTTTGGAAGGGACATCCTGCGTGACACTGCAGTGCCACTCCTAGATGGGCCCGGTGTTTGTGTCGGCTACTAGGGTCGCTAATCTTACTCACACAGCTACCTCATTGCGCCTCTTTTTTTCTTTGCGTCATGTGCTGTTTGGGGAGGTTTTTTTGGAAGGGACATCCTGCGTGACACTGCAGTGCCACTCCTAGATGGGCCCGGTGTTTGTGTCGGCCACTAGGGTCGCTAATCTTACTCACACAGCTACCTCATTGCGCCTCTTTTTTTCTTTGCGTCATGTGCTGTTTGGGGAGGGTTTTTTGGAAGGGACATCCTGCGTGACACTGCAGTGCCACTCCTAGATGGGCCCGGTGTTTGTGTCGGCCACTAGGGTCGCTAATCTTACTCACACAGCTACCTCATTGCCCCTCTTTTTTTCTTTGCGTCATGTGCTGTTTGGGGAGGGTTTTTTGGAAGGGACATCCTGCGTGACACTGCAGTGCCACTCCTAGATGGGCCCGGTGTTTGTGTCGGCCACTAGGGTCGCTTATCTTACTCACACAGCGACCTCGGTGCAAATTTTAGGACTAAAAATAATATTGTGAGGTGTGAGGTATTCAGAATAGACTGAAAATGAGTGTAAATTATGGTTTTTGAGGTTAATAATACTTTGGGATCAAAATGACCCCCAAATTCTATGATTTAAGCTGTTTTTTAGTGTTTTTTGAAAAAAACACCCGAATCCAAAACACACCCGAATCCGACAAAAAAAATTCGGTGAGGTTTTGCCAAAACGCGTTCGAACCCAAAACACGGCCGCGGAACCGAACCCAAAACCAAAACACAAAACCCGAAAAATTTCAGGCGCTCATCTCTACAATTTACGCAGTACTGCCGCAACATATGGTGTGCACAATGATGCTGCCATCTAGGGTGGACGGGCAAGGAGGCACAGTCGCGGCTTGGATGGCACACAGGAGACATACCTTTTCTGCCTTGCGGGGTATGTGGAGAGGCACCCCATTACATAGAAGGGTGCCGGCCAGGGAACAAAGGCTCCCTGCTTTGGCATTACAAATACATACACACTATGGCACTGGCATGGCAATGGAGTGTTGGAGGAAACCTGAGTACCCAGAGGAAGCCACCTCTTAGATCACGTCCTCTTCTGCAGTGGGGCGGGGTGGTAATGGGGATGCCACTGGCATCACCACGTATGCTAAACCTACATTGAGAGCACCGCTGTGCATGGAGATTATTCATTTTATGGCCACTACGCATGCGACTAAGAGGGACATGTACTAAGCAGTGATAAAAGTGGAGAAGTGAGCCAGTGGAGAAGTTGACCATGGCAACCAATCAGCATTGATGTAACGTTTATAATTTGCATACTATAAAACATAAACAGAGCAGCTGATTGGTTGCCATGGGCAACTTCTCCACTGGCTCACTTCTCCACTTTTATCATTGCTTAGTACATGCCCCCCTAAATCACTAAAAAAGACGGTCTAGGTGGTGACTGGTAGGTGGCTATCAAGATTCACAGAGCTGGTCCGTCTTATGGGCGTGTTATTATGGGCATATTATAGGAGTGTCACTGAACCGGTTGCAAACTCAGACACATCATCGCTCACATTGTGGGCCATACTGTGACGGAGAATCTGCACTCAGCACGTGGCTGGTGTAAGTTTCCCTGGGCCGACGGACGGTTGCATCTAAAGAAGCACCAAGCGTTATAACAGCATCTAAAAATGCTCACAGAGGGAGTCTCAGTTCTTATACATGTAGAGGCACCACCAGGGAAGGGCTTGCAGTGGTGTTTGAATAAAGTCGCAGAAGCAGTACCGACAGGGATGTGCAGCGTCCGACTCAGGCCCTTGACTGACGATTTTTCCCTTCAAAATTGTTCATAACATTGTTTGTTTTTTTTTTTTAAAGATTTTTAATATAGTTTAAAAAGTATTTTTTTTTAAATATTTAAATATTATATAATGCACATCTGCAGAACGGATCTCCTTGTCAAAAACAGGAGGGACACAGTGGGGCAGTTAAGTCGCATGTGATCTGACCATGCAAGTTAAGCGGTTAAAAAACATTACTGAAAGGCACAAACCTGCACATAAAGCACAGCAGCCAATAAGACACTTTCTCTCATTGCCTAACTTGCAGCGGACCGACAATAGCTACCTGCTTATGAGTTGAATGACTACTGTGGGTTTTGGGGCAGATTTGCACCTTTGAGCAGAGCTAGTACATACCCATCACCGAAGGTTTTCTATTATATTTTTAGAAGAAAATCTTAAATTCCACCCTGGATTCCATAAGAAATGAGCTGCGTGTCTGTAACCAAGATGGTGGCAGATGAGACAGCTCTATAAACATTGGATGTGGCAACAATAGTAATATTTGGATTCATTTTAAGTGGTCAATTAATTTCTTAGCACACTCGTCATCGTCCCCCCCCCCCCCCTTAGGGAATGTCTGTAATTGTCTAAATGATAAAAACTTCTGCTATTTTGGGTTGTTATTAATTCCTTTATCACCAGATAATCTTTCAAAGAACGTTGTCAGAACTCCTGGGAGTAATGCGGACAGTACATCAATTATTTTATAACTGTGATTCTATACGACATATATCTTGTAGTAATTCAGAGAGATTTTAAATGTTAAATACTAGCTAAAAATACAAAATTCTCAATTCTATGTCAAAGCATTTCAACGGGAAATAAACTGTAGATCCCCACTTCTAACTGCAATATTTTTTGAGAAAATCTATCCACGCAACACAAGTCACGCCAGGTCTTACATAAAGATACACAATTAAAGACCTATAATATAAAGGACATCTTGTGAGTAACTTCTGTCCCTTAGGAGAGAGAGAGAGAGAGAGAGAGAGAGGGAGGGAGAGACTGATTCTGAATCAGACGCAGGGTCATATACAGTGTGTGTGTGTGTGAGTGTGTGTGTATATATTAGTGATGAGCGGGTTCGGTTCGTCGGAATCCGAACCCCCCCGAACTTCACCCATTTTACACGGTTCCGAGGCAGATTCGAATCTTCCCGTCTTGCTCGGTTAACCCGAGCACGCCCGAACGTCATCATCCCGCTGTCGGATTCTCACGAGATTCGGATTCTATATAAGGAGTTGCGCGTCGCCGCCATTTTTCACTCGTGCATTGGAAATGATAGTGAGAGGACGTGGCTGGCGTCCTCTCAGTTTTATTCAGGTGGCTGCAAATATCTGTGCTCACTGCTTTATTGTGGGGACTGGGGACCAGCAGTATTATATAGGAGGAGTACAGTGCAGAGATTTGCTGACCAGTGACCACCAGTATTATACGTTCTCTGCCTGAAAAACGCTCCATATCTGTGCTCAGTGTGCTGCATATATCTGTGCTCACACTGCTTTATTGTGGGGACTGGGGACCACCAGTATAATATAGGAGGAGTACAGTGCAGAGTTTTGCTGACCAGTGACCACCAGTATTATACGTTCTCTGTCTGAAAAATGCTCCATATCTGTGCTCAGTGTGCTGCATATATCTGTGCTCACACTGCTTTATTGTGGGGACTGGGGACCACCAGTATTATATAGGAGGAGTACAGTGCAGAGTTTTGCTGACCAGTGACCACCAGTATTATACGTTCTCTGCCTGAAAAACGCTCCATATCTGTGCTGCATTGTAGTATATAGTAGGAGTACAGTGCATAATTTTGCTGACCACCAGTATATAATATATAGCAGTACGGTACAGAAGGCCACTACTCTACCTACCTCTGTGTCGTCAAGTATACTATCCATCCATACCTGTGGTGCATTTCAGTTTTGCACAATTTGCTGACCACCAGTATATATTATATAGCAGTACGGTACAGTAGGCCACTGCTCTACCTACCTCTGTGTCGTCAAGTATACTATCCATCCATACCTGTGGTGCATTTCAGTTTTGCACAGTTTGCTGACCACCAGTATATATAGTATATAGCAGTACGGTACAGTAGGCCACTGCTCTACCTACCTCTGTGTCGTCAAGTATACTATCCATCCATACCTGTGGTGCATTTCAGTTTTGCACAGTTTGCTGACCACCAGTATATAGTATATAGCAGTACGGTACAGTAGGCCACTGCTCTACCTACCTCTGTGTCGTCAAGTATACTATCCATCCATACATACCTGTGGTGCATTTCAGTTGTGCGCAGTATATATAGTAGTAGGCCATTGCTATTGATATATTACTGGCATATAATTCCACACATTAAAAAATGGAGAACAAAAATGTGGACGGTAAAATAGGGAAAGATCACGATCCACTTCCACCTCGTGCTGAAGCTAGAGATGAGCGGGTTCGGTTTCTCTGAATCCGAACGAACCCGCACGAACTTCATGTTTTTTTTCACGGGTCCGAGCGACTCGGATCTTCCCGCCTTGCTCGGTTAACCCGAGCGCGCCCGAACGTCATCATGACGCTGTCGGATTCTCGCGAGGCTCGGATTCTATCGCGAGACTCGGATTCTATATAAGGAGCCGCGCGTCGCCGCCATTTTCACACGTGCATTGAGATTGATAGGGAGAGGACGTGGCTGGCGTCCTCTCCATTTAGATTAGAAGAGAGAGAGAGAGAGAGAGATTGACCTGATTTACTGGAGCTTAGGAGTACTGTAGAAGTGTAGAGAGTGCAGAGTTTACTAGTGACTGACCACAGTGACCACCAGACAGTGCAGTTTTATTTAATATATCCGTTCTCTGCCTGAAAAAAACGATACACACAGTGACTCAGTCACATACCATATCTGTGTGCACTGCTCAGCCCAGTGTGCTGCATCATCTATGTATATATATCTGACTGTGCTCAGCTCACACAGCTTATAATTGTGGGGGAGACTGGGGAGCACTGCAGTGCCAGTTATAGGTTATAGCAGGAGCCAGGAGTACATATTATATTAAAATTAAACAGTGCACACTTTTGCTGCAGGAGTGCCACTGCCAGTGTGACTGACCAGTGACCTGACCACACTGACCACCAGTATAGTTAGTAGTATACTATATTGTGTGATTGCCTGAAAAAGTTAAACACTCGTCGTGTGACTTCACTTGTGTGGTGTTTTTTTTTTTATTCTATAAAAAACTCATTCTGCTGACAGACAGTGTCCAGCAGGTCCGTCATTATATAATATATATACCTGTCCGGCTGCAGTAGTGATATATATATATTTTTTATATCATTATTTATCATCCAGTCACAGCAGACACAGTACGGTAGTTCACTGCTGTAGCTACCTCTGTGTCGGCACTCGGCAGTCCGTCCATAATTGTATACCACCTACCCGAGGTTTTTTTTTCTTTCTTCTTTATACATACATACTACTACATCTCTTTATCAACCAGTCTATATTAGCAGCAGACACAGTACGGTAGTTCACGGCTGTAGCTACCTCTGTGTCGGCACTCGGCAGTCCGTCCATAATTGTATACCACCTACCCGTGGTTTTTTTTTCTTTCTTCTTTATACATACATACTACTACATCTCTTTATCAACCAGTCTATATTAGCAGCAGACACAGTACAGTACGGTAGTTCACGGCTGTAGCTACCTCTGTGTCGGCACTCGGCAGTCCATCCATAATTGTATACCACCTACCCGTGGTTTTTTTTTCTTTCTTCTTTATACATACTACATCTCATTATCATCCAGTCTATATTAGCAGCAGACACAGTACAGTACGGTAGTTCACGGCTGTAGCTACCTCTGTGTCGGCACTCGGCAGTCCGTCCATAATTGTATACCACCTACCCGAGGTTTTTTTTTCTTTCTTCTTTATACATACATACTACTACATCTCTTTATCAACCAGTCTATATTAGCAGCAGACACAGTACGGTAGTTCACGGCTGTAGCTACCTCTGTGTCGGCACTCGGCAGTCCGTCCATAATTGTATACCACCTACCCGTGGTTTTTTTTTCTTTCTTCTTTATACATACATACTACTACATCTCTTTATCAACCAGTCTATATTAGCAGCAGACACAGTACAGTACGGTAGTTCACGGCTGTAGCTACCTCTGTGTCGGCACTCGGCAGTCCATCCATAATTGTATACCACCTACCCGTGGTTTTTTTTTCTTTCTTCTTTATACATACTACATCTCATTATCATCCAGTCTATATTAGCAGCAGACACAGTACAGTACGGTAGTTCACGGCTGTAGCTACCTCTGTGTCGGCACTCGGCAGTCCATCCATAATTGTATACCACCTACCCGTGTTTTTTTTTTCTTTCTTCTTTATACATACTACATCTCATTATCATCCAGTCTATATTAGCAGCAGACACAGTACAGTACGGTAGTCCACGGCTGTAGCTACCTCTGTGTCGGCACTCGGCAGTCCATCCATAATTGCATACCACCTAACCGTGGTTTTTTTTTCTTTCTTCTTTATACATACTACATCTCATTATCATCCAGTCTATATTAGCAGCAGACACAGTACAGTACGGTAGTCCACGGCTGTAGCTACCTCTGTGTCGGCACTCGGCAGTCCATCCATAATTGTATACCACCTACCCGTGGTTTTTTTTTCTTTCTTCTTTATACATACTACATCTCATTATCATCCAGTCTATATTAGCAGCAGACACAGTACAGTACGGTAGTCCACGGCTGTAGCTACCTCTGTGTCGGCACTCGGCAGTCCATCCATAATTGTATACCACCTACCCGTGGTTTTTTTTTCTTTCTTCTTTATACATACTACATCTCATTATCATCCAGTCTATATTAGCAGCAGACACAGTACAGTACGGTAGTCCACGGCTGTAGCTACCTCTGTGTCGGCACTCGGCAGTCCATCCATAATTGTATACTAGTATCCATCCATCTCCATTGTTTACCTGAGGTGCCTTTTAGTTGTGCCTATTAAAATATGGAGAACAAAAATGTTGAGGTTCCAAAATTAGGGAAAGATCAAGATCCACTTCCACCTCGTGCTGAAGCTGCTGCCACTAGTCATGGCCGAGACGATGAAATGCCAGCAACGTCGTCTGCCAAGGCCGATGCCCAATGTCATAGTACAGAGCATGTCAAATCCAAAACACCAAATATCAGTAAAAAAAGGACTCCAAAACCTAAAATAAAATTGTCGGAGGAGAAGCGTAAACTTGCCAATATGCCATTTACCACACGGAGTGGCAAGGAACGGCTGAGGCCCTGGCCTATGTTCATGGCTAGTGGTTCAGCTTCACATGAGGATGGAAGCACTCAGCCTCTCGCTAGAAAACTGAAAAGACTCAAGCTGGCAAAAGCACCGCAAAGAACTGTGCGTTCTTCGAAATCCCAAATCCACAAGGAGAGTCCAATTGTGTCGGTTGCGATGCCTGACCTTCCCAACACTGGACGTGAAGAGCATGCGCCTTCCACCATTTGCACGCCCCCTGCAAGTGCTGGAAGGAGCACCCGCAGTCCAGTTCCTGATAGTCAGATTGAAGATGTCAGTGTTGAAGTACACCAGGATGAGGAGGATATGGGTGTTGCTGGCGCTGGGGAGGAAATTGACCAGGAGGATTCTGATGGTGAGGTGGTTTGTTTAAGTCAGGCACCCGGGGAGACACCTGTTGTCCGTGGGAGGAATATGGCCGTTGACATGCCTGGTGAAAATACCAAAAAAATCAGCTCTTCGGTGTGGAGGTATTTCACCAGAAATGCGGACAACATTTGTCAAGCCGTGTGTTCCCTTTGTCAAGCTGTAATAAGTAGGGGTAAGGACGTTAACCACCTCGGAACATCCTCCCTTATACGTCACCTGCAGCGCATTCATAATAAGTCAGTGACAAGTTCAAAAACTTTGGGCGACAGCGGAAGCAGTCCACTGACCAGTAAATCCCTTCCTCTTGTAACCAAGCTCACGCAAACCACCCCACCAACTCCCTCAGTGTCAATTTCCTCCTTCCCCAGGAATGCCAATAGTCCTGCAGGCCATGTCACTGGCAATTCTGACGAGTCCTCTCCTGCCTGGGATTCCTCCGATGCATCCTTGCGTGTAACGCCTACTGCTGCTGGCGCTGCTGTTGTTGCTGCTGGGAGTCGATGGTCATCCCAGAGGGGAAGTCGTAAGCCCACTTGTACTACTTCCAGTAAGCAATTGACTGTCCAACAGTCCTTTGCGAGGAAGATGAAATATCACAGCAGTCATCCTGCTGCAAAGCGGATAACTGAGGCCTTGACAACTATGTTGGTGTTAGACGTGCGTCCGGTATCCGCCGTTAGTTCACAGGGAACTAGACAATTTATTGAGGCAGTGTGCCCCCGTTACCAAATACCATCTAGGTTCCACTTCTGTAGGCAGGCGATACCGAGAATGTACACGGACGTCAGAAAAAGACTCACCAGTGTCCTAAAAAATGCAGTTGTACCCAATGTCCACTTAACCACGGACATGTGGACAAGTGGAGCAGGGCAGGGTCAGGACTATATGACTGTGACAGCCCACTGGGTAGATGTATGGACTCCCGCCGCAAGAACAGCAGCGGCGGCACCAGTAGCAGCATCTCGCAAACGCCAACTCTTTCCTAGGCAGGCTACGCTTTGTATCACCGCTTTCCAGAATACGCACACAGCTAAAAACCTCTTACGGCAACTGAGGAAGATCATCGCAGAATGGCTTACCCCAATTGGACTCTCCTGTGGATTTGTGGCATCGGACAACGCCAGCAATATTGTGTGTGCATTAAATATGGGCAAATTCCAGCACGTCCCATGTTTTGCACATATCTTGAATTTGGTGGTGCAGAATTTTTTAAAAAACGACAGGGGCGTGCAAGAGATGCTGTCGGTGGCCAGAAGAATTGCGGGACACTTTCGGCGTACAGGCACCACGTACAGAAGACTGGAGCACCACCAAAAACTACTGAACCTGCCCTGCCATCATCTGAAGCAAGAAGTGGTAACGAGGTGGAATTCAACCCTCTATATGCTTCAGAGGTTGGAGGAGCAGCAAAAGGCCATTCAAACCTATACAATTGAGCACGATATAGGAGGTGGAATGCACCTGTCTCAAGTGCAGTGGAGAATGATTTCAACGTTGTGCAAGGTTCTGATGCCCTTTGAACTTGCCACACGTGAAGTCAGTTCAGACACTGCCAGCCTGAGTCAGGTCATTCCCCTCATCAGGCTTTTGCAGAAGAAGCTGGAGGCATTGAAGAAGGAGCTAAAAGGGAGCGATTCCGCTAGGCATGTGGGACTTGTGGATGGAGCCCTTAATTCGCTTAACAAGGATTCACGGGTGGTCAATCTGTTGAAATCAGAGCACTACATTTTGGCCACCGTGCTCGATCCTAGATTTAAAACCTACCTTGGATCTCTCTTTCCGGCAGACACAAGTCTGCTGGGGTGCAAAGACCTGCTGGTGACAAAATTGTCAAGTCAAGCGGAACGCGACCTGTCAACATCTCCTCCTTCACATTCTCCCGCAACTGGGGGTGCGAGGAAAAGGCTCAGAATTCCGAGCCCACCCGCTGGCGGTGATGCAGGGCAGTCTGGAGCGACTGCTGATGCTGACATCTGGTCCGGACTGAAGGACCTGACAACGATTACGGACATGTCGTCTACTGTCACTGCATATGATTCTCTCAACATTGAAAGAATGGTGGAGGATTATATGAGTGACCGCATCCAAGTAGGCACGTCACACAGTCCGTACTTATACTGGCAGGAAAAAGAGGCAATTTGGAGGCCCTTGCACAAACTGGCTTTATTCTACCTAAGTTGCCCTCCCACAAGTGTGTACTCCGAAAGAGTGTTTAGTGCCGCCGCTCACCTTGTCAGCAATCGGCGTACGAGGTTACATCCAGAAAATGTGGAGAAGATGATGTTCATTAAAATGAATTATAATCAATTCCTCCGCGGAGACATTGACCAGCAGCAATTGCCTCCACAAAGTACACAGGGAGCTGAGATGGTGGATTCCAGTGGGGACGAATTGATAATCTGTGAGGAGGGGGATGTACACGGTGATATATCGGAGGATGATGATGAGGTGGACATCTTGCCTCTGTAGAGCCAGTTTGTGCAAGGAGAGATTAATTGCTTCTTTTTTGGGGGGGGGTCCAAACCAACCCGTCATATCAGTCACAGTCGTGTGGCAGACCCTGTCACTGAAATGATGGGTTGGTTAAAGTGTGCATGTCCTGTTTATACAACATAAGGGTGGGTGGGAGGGCCCAAGGACAATTCCATCTTGCACCTCTTTTTTCTTTTATTTTTCTTTGCGTCATGTGCTGTTTGGGGAGGGTTTTTTGGAAGGGCCATCCTGCGTGACACTGCAGTGCCACTCCTAGATGGGCCCGGTGTTTGTGTCGGCCACTAGGGTCGCTTATCTTGCTCACACAGTCAGCTACCTCATTGCGCCTCTTTTTTTCTTTGCGTCATGTGCTGTTTGGGGAGGGTTTTTTGGAAGGGACATCCTGCGTGACACTGCAGTGCCACTCCTAGATGGGCCCGGTGTTTGTGTCGGCCACTAGGGTCGCTTATCTTACTCACACAGTCAGCTACCTCATTGCGCCTCTTTTTTTCTTTGCGTCATGTGCTGTTTGGGGAGGGTTTTTTGGAAGGGACATCCTGCGTGACACTGCAGTGCCACTCCTAGATGGGCCCGGTGTTTGTGTCGGCCACTAGGGTCGCTTATCTTGCTCACACAGTCAGCTACCTCATTGCGCCTCTTTTTTTCTTTGCGTCATGTGCTGTTTGGGGAGGGTTTTTTGGAAGGGACATCCTGCGTGACACTGCAGTGCCACTCCTAGATGGGCCCGGTGTTTGTGTCGGCCACTAGGGTCGCTTATCTTACTCACACAGCGACCTCGGTGCAAATTTTAGGACTAAAAATAATATTGTGAGGTGTGAGGTATTCAGAATAGACTGAAAATGAGTGGAAATTATGGTTTTTGAGGTTAATAATACCTTGGGATCAAAATGACCCCCAAATTCTATGATTTAAGCTGTTTTTTAGGGTTTTTTGAAAAAAACACCCGAATCCAAAACACACCCGAATCCGACAAAAAAAATTCGGTGAGGTTTTGCCAAAACGCGGTCGAACCCAAAACACGGCCGCGGAACCGAACCCAAAACCAAAACACAAAACCCGAAAAATTTCCGGCGCTCATCTCTAGCTGAAGCTGCTGCCACTAGTCATGGGCGAGATGATGAAATGTCATCAACGTCGTCTGCCAAGGCCGATGCCCAATGTCATAGTAGAGAGCATGTAAAATCCAAAAAACAAAAGTTCAGTAAAATGACCCAAAAATCAAAATTAAAAGCGTCTGAGGAGAAGCGTAAACTTGCCAATATGCCATTTACGACACGGAGTGGCAAGGAACTGCTGAGGCCCTGGCCTATGTTCATGGCTAGTGGTTCAGATTCACATGAGGATGGAAGCACTCATCCTCTCGCTAGAAAACTGCAGTGCCACTCCTAGATGGGCCAGGTGTTTGTGTCGGCCACTTGGGTCGCTTAGCTTAGTCACACAGCTACCTCATTGCGCCTCTTTTTTCTTTGCATCATGTGCTGTTTGGGGACTATTTTTTTGAAGTGCCATCCTGCCTGACACTGCAGTGCCACTCCTAGATGGGCCAGGTGTTTGTGTCGGCCACTTGTGTCGCTTAGCTTAGCCATCCAGCGACCTTGGTGCACCTCTTTTTTCTTTGCATCATGTGCTGTTTGGGAACTATTTTTTAAATCTGCCATCCTGTCTGACACTGCAGTGCCACTCCTAGATGGGCCAGGTGTTTGTGTCGGCCACTTGGGTCGCTTAGCTTAGTCACACAGCGACCTCGGTGCAAATTTTAGGACTAAAAATAATATTGTGAGGTGTGAGGTGTTCAGAATAGACTGAAAATGAGTGGAAATTATGGTTATTGAGGTTAATAATACTATGGGATCAAAATGACCCCCAAATTCTATGATTTAAGTTGTTTTTGAGGATTTTTTGTAAAAAAACACCCAAATCCAAAACACACCCGAATCCGACAAAAAAATTTCAGGGAGGTTTTGCCAAAACGCGTCCGAATCCAAAACACGGCCGCGGAACCGAATCCAAAACCAAAACACAAAACCCGAAAAATTTCCGGTGCACATCACTAGTATATATATATATATATATATGATTGCAAGAGAATGCCGCGCCACTTGTGAAGCCACAAATTCCCAGATGGTTCAAAAACACTCCCAGTTATTTGGGCGTCAGCTGTCCCCTAAAAAAACGGCAATGGTAGGTTGCCGCAAATGAGAAATAGGAATACCAGATAGGGGTTCTAAGCGACCTGAGGTGTTTATATATGGCCGAGTACAACAAGTATATAAATATATAAAAATAATTATATATAGGAAATATGGCCTTCACCCAGAGACCTCCTGCTATATCAGTTAAGACTCTTAATATATTTTTTCTGCATTTGAGTAGCTTATTTGCACAGACTATCTGCACTTTACTTGAGAATTTAATTTATGTCCATTCCCTTTTTTAAAAATAGTCATCTTTTAGAGAACTGCATATATTTTTTTATATAAAGGATTCTCATTATTTTTATTGTTATATTTATTGGTACTGTATTTTAACCCTTTTTCTAGTGTTGTGAAATAAAAAAAAAAATTTTATACACAATTTTTTACACATATTTCCTATATATAATTATTTTTATATATTTATATACTTGTTGTACTCGGCCATATATAAACACCTCAGGTCGCTTAGAACCCCTATCCGGTATTCCTATATATATATATATATATATATATATATATATATATATTTGTGACACTCTGTTCTCTCCCACCATCAGTGAGGTGGGTTAGCGGAGGCTGAGATTATGGGGGTCATTCTGACCCGATCGTACGCTGCAGTTTATCGCAGTGGTGCGATCGGGTCAGAACCGGCGCATGCCAGACGGCCGAAGGCCTTCGCTGCACTACGATCGCCTCTGCCTGATTGACAGGCAGAGGTGGTCGCTGGGGGGGAGGGGGGCGGAACGGCGGTGTTTGCCCGCCGTTTCGTGGTCGCGGTGCGGGGGGCAGGCCGCAGCGGCTGCATAGCTCGCGGCCAGCACGCTAAAGCTGCGCTGGCCAGGAGCTACTCCTAAAGAGCAAAAGCATCGCCGCTGTGCGATTTTTTTGCACTTCTGCGGGGATGGGGGGGGGGAGCGTCACTGACATGCGGGGCGGGATAGCCCTGTGCTGGGCGTCCCCCCGCATGTCTATGGTCATGATCGCAGCCCTGCAAAATTTTGCAGGGCCACGATCAACTCGGAATCACCCCCTATAAACTGATGGTCACCATGGATTGCCTATTTATCACTATGAAATACATAGGCTAGAAGCCTCACAAGCAATTTAAATATACGACTTTTGATTAATTTGTTTTTTGAATTCTATTTGAATTTACGCCCCAAGGTATCTTGTTGCAATGATTTAGCACAGCCATTAGCGTACATGAAACATGTGATAAATGCCAGGTTGGAAACCGGCCGTGTTGCCAGGAGTCTTCCCACAACTCTGTCAGAGTTGCAAAACAAGTGGACGGGAGTCAAAGAATTTTACTTATTCCTAATTTACAATGATCACACATGAGCTGTCATCAGACTGGGTAATGTATCAGACAGTCTGCGTGCATTGGGGTTCCAGATTTCTACATTGCTTTACTCTCTTTTCCTATTTACACAGATTTTTCACACAACCAATGACCCATGTAATTAGTTTAATTTTTTGTTTTTAATTAAAGTTCATTAGTTCTCATTATTTTTTACAACCATCGTTTGTTCTAAGGAAAGAATCAGGTGCAGATTGTTATTTTACAACCGTATATGTTTCTGTGAATTATAAAGTACCAGTTCTGCATGAACCGCTGTAGCAGAGATATACAGTATAGACCTCTCTGCTGACTGCATCTTTGCACAGCGAATGTTCTGGATCTGAACACATATGAGTACAAGCAATACAGAGTTGCAGCATTTCTGAAGGGTATATCGAGGAGCAGATCAACACGCCCCTTTAAGCACATAAAGTGGCCATGCAACCATGGGGGTAATTCTGAGTTGATCGCAGCTTCAAGTTTGTTAGCAATTGGGCAAAACCATGTGCACTGCAGGGGAGGCAGATATAACATGTGCAGAGAAAGAGAGAGATTTGGGTGTGGTGTGTTCAATCTGCAATCTAAATTGCAGTGTAAAAATAAAGCAGCCAGTATTTACCCTGCATAGAAACAAAATAACCCACCCAAATCTAACTCTCTCTGCACATGTTATATCTGCCTCCCCTGCAGTGTACATGGTTTTGCCCAATTGCTATCAAAAATCCTGCTGCGATCAACTTGGAATTACCCCCCATATTCCTTATGCAGTGGACGTTCTAAAGGTGGCAGATATGCGTACTCCTGTAGAATGTTGGGGTGGAGCTTACACTGAGGTGGGCGGAGCATAGAAGTGGGTGTGTTTGGGTAAGCAGGGGCGGGATTGTGCTTGTCCTGATTTTACATTGATAAATGTTAGGAGGTATAGAGTAGGAAAATATGTACTAGGGAATATAATTCTCCTTCCTCTATCACCGTGACCACATTCCTCCAACACTCTGAGGGGCGCAGGCCTTTTAATTTTTGGGACAGGGCCTATTGCTTTATTGTCAGTGGTGCCGAGAGAGGGGGGGGGAGAGGGTACAAATTACCTGGGCCCAGGTCTGATGGAGGGGCCCAGTGGGGGCCCAGGTCCACCCCCCCCCCCCCACCCCGCCTTACCTGGCAGCAGCAGTTGCAGCTCTTCTTCTCAGGTGCTGGGCTGCAGCGCGGCCAGGGAAGTGCTTAAAATAAAAAAAAATTCTGTCTTTTTTTCTAAGGGTGAATGACCACGCCTCCTGTGATTAGGCCACGCCCCCTGAAAAGAACCTGGGCCCAACCAGGCTTTCTAATACTGCCCTGGCTGGGAGGCATGCCATGCTCCTGCGAGTGGGTACTTCTCGTGCTAGACACGCCCCTAAAGAGGTGTGGCCATGCCCCAGGATGCTGTGGTCACACCCCCTCCAGGGGGGGCAGGGGGGCCCAGGAAGTTGTTGTACCAGGGCCCAGGATTTCTCTTGGCAGCCCTGTTTATTGTTACACCACAGGATGAAAAGGCCAATCTGATGCAAATAACAATACGAGATAAAGGGCACCTCCAGCCATGTTATGATTAATAATCACATTTCCCTCCCCCTCCTCCACAGGTCAGTAATTTAATTGCTGGCATTCCACACTTTCCATCACACAGATAACACGATAACCGGTGGATTCTGTAACCTGCACACCTGCTCATCCGTATCATTCCTGTATCATGACACACGTCTAATATCTGGCATTTTATCTGTGTTATCAAGAGGGAGATTCCTCATCACTCTCTCTATAAAATGCGCAGTAAGGTGCAGCCCTGTCTGATATCATGCACTGTAAGCAGCCCCCTCGCACAGCACAGCTGAAACTGCCGGTCAACGAACACTGTTACTCCCAAATGCAGAGTACCCCTGCTTTCTGGCCGGGTGGGGTTTAATATGAAGGCACAATAGGATAAATAATGTCACATGGAGCAAAATATAATTCCTCTACAGCGCTGACGAGGCAGCAAAGCTGAAGCAAGAAAGCTGAACATAGTACAATATGTAGGCAGACTCTCAAGCATAGGGGGTCATTCCGAGTTGATCACTCGCTAGCTACTTTTAGCAGCCGTGCAAACGCATAGACACCGCCCACTGGAGAGTGTATTTTCGCTTTACAGAAGTGCGAACGCTTGTGCAGCAGAGCGCCTGCAAAATCATTTTGTGCAAAACAAGACCAGCCCTGTAGTTACTCTTCGTGTGCGTTGATTCTAACGATGGAGGGACGGCTTTTGACGTCACACACCTGCCCAGCGTTCGCCCAGCCCACGCCTGCGTTTTTCCCGCCACGTCTGCGTTTTTCTAAGCACTCACAGAAAACGGTCGGTTGACACCCAGAAACGCCCACTTCATGTCAATCTTCCTGCGTTCGGCCGTGAGACTGAAAGCTTTGCTAGAACCTGTGCAAAACCACGATGCTCTTTGTACCCGTACATCGCGCGTGCGCATTGCGGTGCATACACATGCGCAGATTACCCGTTTTTTTCACTGATCGCTATGCAGTGAACAACGGCAGCTAGCGATCAACTCGGAATGACCCCCATAATCCAAACATTTACATACAGCAAAAGTCAGGACTGTGCTTGAGGGGTTCACTACGATATGCCGGCGGTCGGGCTCCCGGCGACCAGCATACCGGTGCCGGGAGCCTGACCGCTGGCTTACCGACAGTGTGGCGAGCGCAAATGAGCCCCTTGCGGGTTCGCTGCGCTCGCCATGCTACGGGCACTATTTTATTCTCACTCCAGGGGGGTCGTGGACCCCCACGAGGGAGAATAAGTGTCGGTATGCCGGCTGTCGGGATCCCGGCGCCGGTATACTGTGTGCCGGGATCCCGTCAGTCGGCATACTGAAGACCACCCGTGCTTGAGAGCTAGCCTTTTAAAAACTCAGTAGTCATCACACTCACATAGGGCCTGATTTCTGTTTGTAAGTAAAGCAAAAAAGCAAGCAACTGGGAAAAACCATGTTGTACTGCATGTGGGGCAGATGTAACATGTGTAGAGAGATTTAGATTTGGGTGGGTTATATTTTTTTTCTGTGCAGGGTAAATACTGGCTGCTTTTGCATGTGGCCCACAAATGTTAGACAGCTTTATATTTACACTGTAATTTAGATTTCAGTTCGAACACACCCCACCCAAATCTAATTCTCTCTGCACATGTTACATCTACCCCACCTGCAGTGCAGTATGGGTGTGCCCAGTTGCTTGCTTTTTTGCTTTACTTACATGAATCAGGCCCACCTGACACTTGGTATACAAGCCAATAGAGATGAGCGGGTTCGGTTTCTCTGAATCCGAACCCGCCAGAACTTCATGTTTTTTTTCACGGGTCCGAGCGACTCGGATCTTCCCGCCTTGCTCGGTTAACCCGAGCGCGCCCGAACGTCATCATGACGCTGTCGGATTCTCGCGAGGCTCGGATTCTATCGCGAGACTCGGATTCTATATAAGGAGCCGCGCGTCGCCGCCATTTTCACACGTGCATTGAGATTGATAGGGAGAGGACGTGGCTGGCGTCCTCTCCGTTTAGAATTAGAATAGATTAGAGAGACACTTGATTTACTAATTTTGGGGAGCATTAGGAGTACTCAGTAGTGTACAGTGCAGAGTTTTGCTGATAGTGACCAGTGACCACCACTTTTATTTATAATCCGTTCTCTGCCTGAAAAAAGCGATACACAGCACACAGTGACTCAGTCACATACCATATCTGTGTGCACTGCTCAGGCTCAGGCCAGTGTGCTGCATCATCTATATATATTATATATCTGTCTGACTGCTCAGCTCACACAGCTTATAATTGTGGGGGAGACTGGGGAGCACTACTGCAGTGCCAGTTATAGGTTATAGCAGGAGCCAGGAGTACATAATATTATATTAAAATTAAACAGTGCACACTTTTGCTGCAGGAGTGCCACTGCCAGTGTGACTAGTGACCAGTGACCTGACCACCAGTATATAATATTAGTAGTATACTATCTCTTTATCAACCAGTCTATATTAGCAGCAGACACAGTACAGTGCGGTAGTTCACGGCTGTGGCTACCTCTGTGTCGGCACTCGGCAGCCCGTCCATAATTGTATATACCAGTGACCTAACCGTGGTTTTTTTTTCTTTCTTTATACATACATACTAGTTACGAGTATACTATCTCTTTATCAACCAGTCTATATATTAGCAGCAGACACAGTACAGTGCGGTAGTTCACGGCTGTGGCTACCTCTGTGTCGGCACTCGGCAGCCCGTCCATAATTGTATATACCACCTAACCGTGGTTTTTTTTTCTTTCTTTATACATACATACTAGTTACGAGTATACTATCTCTTTATCAACCAGTCTATATATTAGCAGCAGACACAGTACAGTGCGGTAGTTCACGGCTGTGGCTACCTCTGTGTCGGCACTCGGCAGCCCGTCCATAATTGTATATACCACCTAACCGTGGTTTTTTTTTCTTTCTTTATACATACATACTAGTTACGAGTATACTATCTCTTTATCAACCAGTCTATATATTAGCAGCAGACACAGTACAGTGCGGTAGTTCACGGCTGTGGCTACCTCTGTGTCGGCACTCGGCAGCCCGTCCATAATTGTATATACCACCTAACCGTGGTTTTTTTTTCTTTCTTTATACATACATACTAGTTACGAGTATACTATCTCTTTATCAACCAGTCTATATATTAGCAGCAGACACAGTACAGTGCGGTAGTTCACGGCTGTGGCTACCTCTGTGTCGGCACTCGGCAGCCCGTCCATAATTGTATATACCACCTAACCGTGGTTTTTTTTTCTTTCTTTATACATACATACTAGTTACGAGTATACTATCTCTTTATCAACCAGTCTATATATTAGCAGCAGACACAGTACAGTGCGGTAGTTCACGGCTGTGGCTACCTCTGTGTCGGCACTCGGCAGCCCGTCCATAATTGTATATACCACCTAACCGTGGTTTTTTTTTCTTTCTTTATACATACATACTAGTTACGAGTATACTATCTCTTTATCAACCAGTCTATATATTAGCAGCAGACACAGTACAGTGCGGTAGTTCACGGCTGTGGCTACCTCTGTGTCGGCACTCGGCAGCCCGTCCATAATTGTATATACCACCTAACCGTGGTTTTTTTTTCTTTCTTTATACATACATACTAGTTACGAGTATACTATCTCTTTATCAACCAGTCTATATATTAGCAGCAGACACAGTACAGTGCGGTAGTTCACGGCTGTGGCTACCTCTGTGTCGGCACTCGGCAGCCCGTCCATAATTGTATATACCACCTAACCGTGGTTTTTTTTTCTTTCTTTATACATACATACTAGTTACGAGTATACTATCTCTTTATCAACCAGTCTATATATTAGCAGCAGACACAGTACAGTGCGGTAGTTCACGGCTGTGGCTACCTCTGTGTCGGCACTCGGCAGCCCGTCCATAATTGTATACCACCTAACCTTTTTCTTTGCATCATGTGCTGATTGGGGAGGGTTTTTTGGAAGGGACATCCTGCGTGACACTGCAGTGCCACTCCTAAATGGGCCCGGTGTTTGTGTCGGCCACTAGGGTCGCTAATCTTACTCACACAGCTACCTCATTGCGCCTCTTTTTTTCTTTGCGTCATGTGCTGTTTGGGGAGGGTTTTTTGGAAGGGACATCCTGCGTGACACTGCAGTGCCACTCCTAGATGGGCCCGGTGTTTGTGTCGGCCACTAGGGTCGCTTATCTTACTCACACAGCGACCTCGGTGCAAATTTTAGGACTAAAAATAATATTGTGAGGTGTGAGGTATTCAGAATAGACTGAAAATGAGTGTAAATTATGGTTTTTGAGGTTAATAATACTTTGGGATCAAAATGACCCCCAAATTCTATGATTTAAGCTGTTTTTTAGTGTTTTTTGAAAAAAACACCCGAATCCAAAACACACCCGAATCCGACAAAAAAAATTCGGTGAGGTTTTGCCAAAACGCGGTCGAACCCAAAACACGGCCGCGGAACCGAACCCAAAACCAAAACACAAAACCCGAAAAATTTCAGGCGCTCATCTCTACAAGCCAATTCCCCGCCAAAACACGTATGCAAGGTTGGAGGTTTCAGGTCCCATGCATAGGACCAGAACCAGCACATTACACAAGTGTCTGATAAGTATTACTTTACTTTTTATCTGCAAATTACCATATTTACTGTTTATCCATCTTATTTGTACCTCATAACTTCAAACTCCAATTCAGGGGGACTCTCATTGGGACTGTGTCGGCGCACACCCCCTGCACTGGTTTCTCCACCAAGGGGGGTGCTCTGGCACTGTCCTCATGTAATCTCACCCACTCGTTCACTGGTCATTTGTAACACACGAATGGGAAACAGATGCAGAGACAATTGGGAGTGAGTCTTTGATATTTACTATCCACTTCAGGAATAAACTATATTCAGATATCAACTATACACTAAAAGAAGATATGGTATAATACTTGTATCTATAAATTACTATCAGATCACTGCTTATCAGTAATTGAGACTTGTCTGTGCAATATATATTTTTTTTTTGGGATACCGTATATCTAGGAATTATATAATAATTATTAAAACTACTCAGGTATCCGAAACCAATAGATATTTTGCCTCATTTTAAAAGTTTATGTAATTTTGTCCATTGTTATATGTTTTTTTTTCCTGCACATGACCAGTAAATACAGCCATAAAAAGAGTGCCGTACACTTTTATTGAGAGCCATCCATCTACCCAGTGGTGCAAGTAGAAAAAATGTCTTATAGGTAGGTACTGTGTGCGTGCGCCGAAGGCACGCGCTCCCAAAAAATGGGTGTGGCCAAATGCCATATGGGGCGTGACCAATGAAAATGGGGGCGTGATACACATATGGGGGGGACCAGATACACATATGACCCCAATAGTGCCAGAAACACATATGCCCCCACCACAGTGCCAGATACACCTCCACCGTGCCAGATATACTCCTACAGTGCCAGATGCACAAATGCCCCATGGTGCCAGATACACAAATGCCCCCACAGTGCCAGATACACATATGCCAGATATGCCCCCACAGTGCCAGATACACATATGCCCCCACAGTGCCAGATATGCCCCCACAGTGCCAGATATGCTACCACAGTGCCAGATATGCCCAAACACTCCAGATATGCCCCCACTTTGCCAGATACACATGCCCCCAGAGTGTCAGATATGCGCCTTCAGTGCCAGATTTGCCCCCAGTGCCAGATACACATGCCCCATAGTGCCAGATATGCCCCCACTTTGCCAGATACACATGCCCCCACAGTGCTAGTTATGCCCCCACAGTGCCAGATACACATGCCCCCACAGTGCTAGATATGCCCCCACGATGCTAGATATGCCCCCACAGTGCCAGATACACATGCCTCCACAGTGCTAGATTTGCCCCCACAGTGCCAGATACACATATGCTTCCAGAGTGCCAGATATGCCCCTTCAGTGCCATATATGCCCCCACTTTGCCAGATACACATGCCCCAGAGTGCCAGATATGCCCTAGCAGTGCAACTCACCGTTGTTGCTGCTGCCTGGGGCTGGCACTGCCTTTTACTGCTGCTGCTGGGGAGAGGAGAGTGCAGCACACGCCCTTCCTGCCCTCAATCCGGTCTCCGCATCCTCCTGCGGCTGCGGCATCCTGTATATTACAACTGGTGTCGGTTCGCGAGCCAATCAGGGCTCGCGGTCCAGCAGCAGCGGCACATGATTGGCTGTGAGTCCATGAGCTCTGATTGGCTCACGAACCGGCGTTTCAGTGTACGCCGCCGCCGGACTCAGTGGACTCAGGCAGGAGAGGGGCAGGAGAGGAGAGGCGCATGCTGCGCTCTCCTCTCTCCAACACCCAGTGTCTGCAAGGTGGCAGCCCAGCGGTATGGCGTACCGGCTGGGAATTTCTTACCCGTACGCCATACCGCCATACTTGCAGCACTGTACATACCATATAATTTTTGTGTACCATTATATATCAAAAAGATTGCTCGCTGTGCAACATTCATGTTTTGTTTATCACAATATATGTCTTATTTTTGTGTACCCGTATAAAGCACCAAGTGTCGTGATGTATAGAAACCATACCTGTTTTTAATGCATACCAATAAAAGATTTTTCTGATGTTTTAACTACATAAATTCTTCATTTCTTTTAAGCGTGCCCCAACAAAAAGAGTTTTCCTTTTCCTTCTTTGTTACCAGTTACAATTAAAACTCCAGGGTGCACCACCAACAGAGTTATTAGACTAACCCATTTGGAGTATAACTGTATAACGTTGGCTCTTACTATGGTACCTGATATTTAAATAACACTCATTTAGAAAACTGGGTAAGTGCGGACTCCCCCCTCTTGTAATAATGAATCAGGCCCATAGTGCATTAGGCTATATGTACTGTCAGGGGCGTTTTAAGAGAGGAGGAGTCCCATGTTCAGCCTCCTCCGTCGGTGCCCCCTCCTCTCTGCCCGAAGCACTGTAGAGTCTGAGCACTAGAGGGCTCAGACTCTACTGCGCATGCGCAGATCTCCGGGAAAACGGCGCGGCGCCCATTTTTCCTGAGATTTCTCTACTGCGCATGCGCAGAACTCAGTGAAAATGGGCGCTGGGCCATTTTCACTGTGTTCTAACAGCGCTGCGGATGCCGGCGCTGGACTTCAGAGGGGTCAGTATTTTAAAAATGGGTGCAGTGTGTGCGGTGGGGGCCCCCTCTGGACTCAGCGGCCCGTGTGCACCGCACACACTGCACCCATTATAGAAACGCCAGTGTGTACTGTAAATAACGAGTGATGTCAGAATTAGCTGGATCCCTGACTCCATTATTATATATATTTTGCGACATTGGAGATGAGAATAAAGGTTTCCAATAGCGCACAAAAATAGGTTCAGTCACTGCATGGTTAAACAGACTAAGAGGCTGATTCTGAGTCGGACGCAAGGGGAACGGCGGACGGATCTTGTGTATTTCAGCATGCCAGGACAGGCAAGCAAACACGGATGGAGAATATAGACTGATCTGTCCATCGACGGACCACACTTTCCATAAAATGGGGAGGTAACTGGGCTGTGACCTTCGCATGGTGACAGTGTCATGTGCATGTAGCCAGACTTCCGCGTTCGTTCTTCATAGCGTGCGCACGGAGATGGGACACAACATTTTTTGCTTACATAGGTTTAGTGGCGTAAGTTTGTCCCAGTTGCCCGGAGGCAAGAAAAATATTGGTGCCCCCCATACACATATATATATAGAGAGAGAGAGAGAGAGAGAGAGAGAGAGAGAGAGAGAGAGAGAGAGAGACAACAGATCCGGCACTCATCAGTAAATTGCTGCTGGTATACGTGCTCCGGTGCCCTCCTTCCAGACCTTACGGACTTTATATGCAGTGGAGATCAGTAGTGGCGGCAGTCAGGAGACGAATAAGTATTTATTCGTCTCCTGAGTGCCGCCACTACTGATCTCCACTATATATATATATATATATATATATATATATATATGTAAAGCAATCAGCGGCACTCACGACTCCCGAATGGGGAAATGAAGACACTCAGTCATACAACGACTGAGTGTCTTCATTTCCCCATTCGGGAGTCGTGAGTGCCGCTGATTGCTTTACATATTTATGGACACCCCATTCGGGGCAGTTACTTGGATGGCACCGGCTTATTGACTTTACAGCTTTTCTGGACGGAGTGCTGCTGACCTGTATACAATATATATATATATATATATATATATATATATATATATATAAACTGTGCAAAAAGATCTGGCACTCCTCGTCCCTACTGGGTACCTGCTCCGGTGCCCTCCTTAGGCTGTGAAGACTCAGTATATGTGCAATGGAAGGCGGCACTCGGAGACTGTTATCAGGTGAAAAAAATGTGCTTTAATCGACGTTTCGGGAGACGTACTCCCTTCCTCAAGACACAGCCATCAAAAGTGCAAGTGCAAAACAACGTTTAAAAAGACTTACCAACCCCTGGCTGCAGCGGGAATGGGCGAGCCAGGGGTTGGTAAGTCTTTTTAAACCTGATAACAGTCTCCGAGTGCCGCCTTCCATTGCACATATATATATATATATATATATATATATACACACACACACACATATTTACTCCTGCATAGCAAGCCTGCAGATTAAATTTCTAACTATATGAAGCTACTACAAAACCGTTGCAACTAGGCAGATCTATGTAGGGGTCCAGCCACGCACTACATAGATCTGCTCAGTCACTCCCAATGCTGATTATTTTCTCTTACAATTAATTTGCAAGTGACATATCTAGGATTAGAACTCACAACCTATTACACTGGTAGCATGCACCTTACTGATGGAGATATCTGCTCTTGCATAGGAAGTATGAGAATTCTAACTATATGAAGTTACTTGTAATTGTTTGAGAAATAACTTCTTATACAGTAGTTAGAATTCTCATGCTTCCTTTATAGGAGCAAATAGCTTCATCAGTAAGGTTTCTGCTTCCAGTGTATCAATAATAAAGAGGGTGTGATTTGTAAGATGCAGTGACTAGTGGGGAAGTCGGCTACGGAAGAGATACCGGCTGCTGTCATTTAACTTGATTGATTAATGTCGCTGAACACATGTAACAGGAGGAGAGGTGCCCCCCTTCAAAGCAGGAGCCCGGTGGCAGCTGACTCCGTTGCCTCCCAGAGTTCTTCCTCTGCATAGGTTTGAGAAACGATCAGTTTATAGATGGAGAATAACTGTCCGTTTACAAAATAGCTTTTTGCCGTCACTGGGAATACTTTGGGTGACTGCAACGGTGTGTGTCGTCCCACAGGGTAACTAATAAGAGCCCCGGTGGGCTGTAGATTTGCGTTATCGGATCTTGGCGCAGTCCCATGTATCCGGCGACTGCACTGGAAACACAGCTAAGTGGCTCGCCTGATATAAACAGCTGCCATGTAAAGAGCCGGCTCGTGGGGGGAAATGTATGGATAGGATACAGGATTATCAAGATTTGGATTAGCAGGCAATTTACTGAGATTTCTAACTAGGTCTATGAGGTCAGAAGGGTCCGTTTTGAATGGAGCCCATTAATCTCTTGGCTGCTAGCAAGGAAACGAAGCAGAGTGCAGGTGTTAACAGTCTCTATGTTATGTTTGAGAGAATGTGAATTAAAACACTCACAGGAAACTTGCAACTCCCCTGCCAGTGTAACTAGTATTATTTTAGGCATCTGAACTAAGAAACGTATGGAAGCCTATGCTTTCATCGCACCTTCAGGGATAAATTACCTTGTGTACAAAAATTTGCAGTGAGCAGCTGAAGAATTAACCACTTGTTGGCTGCTGATTGGCAGGGTCGTCCGCCCTCATTTTTGGAACCTGTTGACTTTCCTGAGATCTCTCTGAAGTTTCCTTGGGGAACAGACAGCCGGAAAGCCAATATTTTCTTTTTAGTTTCTGTAACCTTCTTTTAATTGCAAATTATTAAATAATTACCGTATATTTTATTTTTGGTGGGGAATGATTAAAGGAGAAATTAAATAGGACTTTTAAAATAATCTGGAGTCCTTGAATATTACCGTGAGGCCTCACTCTACATGTAATTCTCAACTATATTTATAAAATCTAAATTATTTGCAGCTATATCAATCCTGACTCCCCACGCCCTCCTACCTTGTTATTTACACCCCCAACGTCCTACCCCATGTCACATAAGCCCTCACCCTTCTACATATTCCCCCCACAATCCTATCTTTTCTCATACCCACCCACTCTCCTACCTGTTGGCACATTAACCCCCCCCCACCTCATTATATATGCCCCCTCCACCCTTCTACCTCTTGTTACATAAACCCCAACCCTCCTACCTCTTGTCGCATAAACCCCCACCCTCCTACCCCATGTCTCATGAGCCCCCCGCCCTCCTACCTTTTGTCAAATAAACCCCCCTTCTCCTACCCCTTGTCACATACAACTCCCACCCAGGGCCGGCTCTAGGCATGTTCGAATAGAGCGGCCGCGCAGGGCGCCACCCTTAATGGGCGCCACGCGCTGGCGCCGCCATATTCGATGCTGGAGCCGGCCCTGTGTGTGTGCTGCTGCAGCATTTGGCGGTCGCGCTGTGTATGCGCGCTGCGCGGCGCCGGTATCTAACGTCAGACGCCGGCGCCGCGCATAGCCCGCCTGCACAAGTGGCCGCCCACCCGCCCGCCAGCCCGGACCCAGGCTCAGGCTCACTCGCCCGGCTTCCCGCCCGCCCGCCAGCGCTCCCACACAGGCGGACAGCAGTACTCCTCCCCAGCGCCGCAGGTATTTTTTTTTGGGGGGGGAGATCCGCACTGTGGGGGCATTTCTGGCACACAGGGGGCATTTTTGGTTATGTGGGGGCATTTCTGGCACTGTGGGGGCATTTCTGGCTCTGTGGGGGGCATTTCTGGCACTGTGGGGGCATTTCTGGCACTGTGGGGGCATTGCATATCTGGCTCTGTGGGGGCATATTTGGCACTGTGGGGGCATATCAGGCACTGTGGGGACATATCTGGCCCTGTGGGGGCATATCAGGCACTGTGGGGACATATCTGGCACTGTGGGGGCATTTCTGGCACTGTGGGGGCATTTCTGGCACTGTGGGGGCATTTATCTGGCTCTGTGGGGGCATTTATCTGGCTCTGTGGGGGCATTTATCTGGCACTGTGGGGGCATTTCTGGCACTGTGGGGGCATTTCTGGCACTGTGGGGGCATATCAGGCACTGTGGGGGCATATCTGGCACTGTGGGGGCATATCTGGCACTGTGGGGACATATCTGGCACTGTGGGGGCATTTATCTGGCTCTGTGGGGGCATTTATCTGGCTCTGTGGGGGCATTTATCTGGCTCTGTGGGGGCATTTATCTGGCACTGTGGGGGCATTTCTGGCACTGTGGGGGCATTTCTGGCACTGTGGGGGCATATCTGGCACTGTGGGGGCATATCTGGCACTGTGGGGACATATCTGGCACTGTGGGGACATATCTGGCACTGTGGGGGCATTTATCTGGCTCTGTGGGGGCATTTATCTGGCACTGTGGGGGCATTTATGTATCAGGCACCGTGGGGGCATTTATGTATCAGGCACCGTGGGGGCATTTATGTATCAGGCACCGTGGGGGCATTTATGTATCATGCACCGTGGGGGCATTTATGTATCATGCACCGTGGGGGCATTTATGTATCAGGCACCGTGGGGACATTTATGTATCTGGCACCGTGGGGGCATTTATGTATCTGGCACCGTGGGGGCATTTCTTGCACTGTGGGGGCATTTCTTGCACTGTGGGGACATTTCTTGCACTGTGGGGGCATATCTTGCACTGTGAGGGCATTAATGTATGTGGCACTGTGGGGGCATATCTGCGCTGTGGGGGCATTTATCCATCTGGAACTGTGTGGCCATTTATGTAGCTGGCACTGCTGGGGGGCATGTCACGTGTAGCTGGCACTGCTGGGGGGCATGTCATGTGTAGCTGGCACTGCTGGGGGGCATATCATGTAGTGTTCCCGCTAGGCGTCTGTGGCTGGGCAGTGTGTCTCAGTGCTCTACCTGGCGCAATGTGTCTAACGTGCTCTTATAGGAGGTTCTACCTGGTGCAATGTGTATTAGCTGCACTACTGTGTGGTGTAATGTGAATTGCCACTATAATGTGGCTACGCACCTTCCCCACGAAGTAACTCCCCTAAATTTTTGCTGCGCGCCTTCGGCGCGCACTGTCCATGCTTTAGCGTGTGGAAATGGGAACAACAAGCATTACAGTATGTACATCATTTTGCCCACCTAACTTAAAAATGTGCCCTCCCTGTGATCAGCAACCTGCCCTAAAAAGTGAACACTAGCACGTGTAGCTGGCACTGCTGGAGGGCATGTCATGTGTAGCTGGCACTGCTGGGGGGCGAGACCACGCCCACTTTTTCAAGAGACCACGCCCACTTTTCCAAGAGCGCGCGCGCCTTCGGCGCGCGCATGGGGGGGGGGGGCACTTTTACATTTTCTCGCTCAGGGTGCTAGTAGGCCTGGAGCCGGCCCTGCTCCCACCTACAACCTCATTTTATATATGCCCCCATCCTACCCCTTGTATAATAAGCCCCCACCCTACCTCATTACATATACCCCCACCCTGCCACCTCTTGTCACACATGTTACTAGAGGTAGGAGGATATATGTGACAAGGGGTAGGAGGGTGGGTGGTGTATGTGACGTGGTATATCCTCCTACCTCTAGTAACATATGCCCCATATCTTCTTACCTCTTTTGCCCATCACGGTTCTATCCGTAGTCACATATGACCCCCCCATTCCCCTACCTTTTGTTACATATGCCCCACTCCCTCCTACTTCTAGTCACATACACCTCCCACCCTAATTCTAGTCACTTATGCTCCTCCCTCCCACTTGTTACATACACCCCCACCCTCCTATGTCTTGTTACATACAACCCCCACTTTCCTACGTCTTGTTACATGTACTCCCCATGCCTCCTCCCTCTTCTCACATACACCCCTACCCTCCTATCTCTTGTTACATGTACCCCTACCCTCCTACCTCATGTTAAATATACCCCCACCATTCTACTTCTTGTTAAATACACCCCCACACTTTTACACCTTGTTACCTACACCCCCATCCCTCCTAACTCTTGTTACCTACACCTCCAACCCCTCTTACCTCTTGTTACATACACCCATACCCCTCCACTTTTTGTTACATACACTTCCCACCCTTCTAACACTTGTTACATACACCCCCACCCCTCCTACTTCATGTTACATACACTTCCCACCCTTCTAACACTTGTTACATACACCCCCACCCTCTTACCTCTTGTTACATATACTCTCCACCCTCATGTTACATATGACTCCTGCCATTCTACCTCTTATTACATTCAACCCCCACACTCCTACCTCTTTTTGCAAACACCCTCACATTACATACACTTCCCACACCTCCTACCTCTTGTTACAAACACTTCCCCTCCTCCTACTTCTTGTTACATACACCTTCCACCCCTACTATAATTTCTTACATACACCCCAAACCCTCCTACCTCTTATTACATACATTTCCCACCCCTCCTACCTCCTGCCTCTTACATACATGCCCACCCTTCCTACTTCTTCTTACATACACTTCCCACCCTCCTAACACTTGTTACATACACACCGACCCTCTTACCTCTTGTTACATATACCCTCCACCCTCGTGTTACATATGCCTCCTGCCAATCTACCTCTTATTACATTCAACCCCCACACTAATACCTCTTGTTGCAAACACCCTCACATTACATACACTTCCCACACCTCCTACCTCTTGTTACAAACACTTCTCACCTTCCTACCTCTTGTTGCATACACCTCCCACACCTCCAATCTCTTGTTATATACACCCCCAACCCCTCCTACCTCTTGTTACATACACCCCCACCCCTCCTACCTCTTGTTACATACACTACCCACCCCTCCTACCTCTTGTTACATACATTTCCCACCCCTCCTACCTCTTGTTACATACACCCCCACCCCTCCTACTTCTTGTTACATACACTTCCCACCCCTCCTACCTCTTGTTACATACATTTCCCACCATCCTACCTCTTGTTACATACACCCCCACCCCTCCTACTTTTTGTTACATACACTTGCCACCCCTCCTACCTCTTGTTACATACACCCCCACCCCTCCTACTTTTTGTTACATATACTTCCCACCTCTCCTACCTCTTGTTACATACACCCCCACCCCTCCTACTTGTTACATACACTTCCCACCCCTCCTACCTCTTGTTACATACACCCCCACCACTCCTACCTCTTGTTACACCCCCCCACCCCTCCTACCTCTTGTTACATACATTACCCACCCCTCCTACCTCTTGTTACATACACCCCCACCCTCTTACCTCTTGTTACATATACCCTCCACCCTCGTGTTACATATGCCTCCTGCTATTCTACCTCTTATTACATTCAACCCCTACACTAATACCTCTTGTTGCAAACACCCTCACATTACATACACTTCCCACACCTCCTACCTCTTGTTACAAACACTTCTCACCCTCCTACTTCTTGTTGCATACACCTCCCACACCTCCAATCTCTTGTTATATACACCCCCAACCCCTCCTACCTCTTTTTACATACACCCCCACCCCTCCTACCTCTTGTTACATACACTTCCTACTAGAGATGAGCGCCTGAAATTTTTCGGGTTTTGTGTTTTGGTTTTGGGTTCGCTTCCGCGGCCGTGTTTTGGGTTCGAACGCGTTTTGGCAAAACCTCACCGAATTTTTTTTGTCGGATTCGGGTGTGTTTTGGATTCGGGTGTTTTTTTCAAAAAACACTAAAAAACAGCTTAAATCATAGAATTTGGGGGTCATTTTGATCCCAAAGTATTATTAACCTCAAAAACCATAATTTACACTCATTTTCAGTCTATTCTGAATACCTCACACCTCACAATATTATTTTTAGTCCTAAAATTTGCACCGAGGTCGCTGTGTGAGTAAGATAAGCGACCCTAGTGGCCGACACAAACACCGGGCCCATCT
The DNA here is from genome assembly GCF_028390025.1 of Pseudophryne corroboree. NCBI lineage: Eukaryota > Metazoa > Chordata > Amphibia > Anura > Myobatrachidae > Pseudophryne > Pseudophryne corroboree. The sequence continues at coordinate 321,662,007 of NC_086454.1, forward strand.
AGGAGTGGCACTGCAGTGTCACGCAGGATGTCCCTTCCAAAAAACCCTCCCCAAACAGCACATGACGCAAAGAAAAAAAGAGGCGCAATGAGGTAGCTGTGTGAGTAAGATTAGCGACCCTAGTGGCCGACACAAACACCGGGCCCATCTAGGAGTGGCACTGCAGTGTCACGCAGGATGGCCCTTCCAAAAAACCCTCCCCAAACAGCACATGACGCAAAGAAAAAAAGAGGCGCAATGAGGTAGCTGTGTGAGTAAGATTAGCGACCCTAGTGGCCGACACAAACACCGGGCCCATCTAGGAGTGGCACTGCAGTGTCACGCAGGATGTCCCTTCCAAAAAACCCTCCCCAAACAGCACATGACGCAAAGAAAAAAAGAGGCGCAATGAGGTAGCTGTGTGAGTAAGATTAGCGACCCTAGTGGCCGACACAAACACCGGGCCCATCTAGGAGTGGCACTGCAGTGTCACGCAGGATGTCCCTTCCAAAAAACCCTCCCCAAACAGCACATGACGCAAAGAAAAAAAGAGGCGCAATGAGGTAGCTGACTGTGTGAGTAAGATTAGCGACCCTAGTGGCCGACACAAACACCGGGCCCATCTAGGAGTGGCACTGCAGTGTCACGCAGGATGTCCCTTCCAAAAAACCCTCCCCAATCAGCACATGATGCAAAGAAAAAGAAAAGAAAAAAGAGGTGCAAGATGGAATTGTCCTTGGGCCCTCCCACCCACCCTTATGTTGTATAAACAAAACAGGACATGCACACTTTAACCAACCCATCATTTCAGTGACAGGGTCTGCCACACGACTGTGACTGATATGACGGGTTGGTTTGGACCCCCCCCAAAAAAGAAGCAATTAATCTCTCCTTGCACAAACTGGCTCTACAGAGGCAAGATGTCCACCTCATCTTCACCCTCCGATATATCACCGTGTACATCCCCCTCCTCACAGATTATCAATTCGTCCCCACTGGAATCCACCATCTCAACTCCCTGTGTACTTTGTGGAGGCAATTGCTGCTGGTCAATGTCTCCGCGGAGGAATTGATTATAATTCATTTTAATGAACATCATCTTCTCCACATTTTCTGGATGTAACCTCGTACGCCGATTGCTGACAAGGTGAGCGGCGGCACTAAACACTCTTTCGGAGTACACACTTGTGGGAGGGCAACTTAGGTAGAATAAAGCCAGTTTGTGCAAGGGCCTCCAAATTGCCTCTTTTTCCTGCCAGTATAAGTACGGACTGTGTGACGTGCCTACTTGGATGCGGTCACTCATATAATCCTCCACCATTCTATCAATGTTGAGAGAATCATATGCAGTGACAGTAGACGACATGTCCGTAATCGTTGTCAGGTCCTTCAGTCCGGACCAGATGTCAGCATCAGCAGTCGCTCCAGACTGCCCTGCATCACCGCCAGCGGGTGGGCTCGGAATTCTGAGCCTTTTCCTCGCACCCCCAGTTGCGGGAGAATGTGAAGGAGGAGATGTTGACAGGTCGCGTTCCGCTTGACTTGACAATTTTGTCACCAGCAGGTCTTTCAACCCCAGCAGACCTGTGTCTGCCGGAAAGAGAGATCCAAGGTAGGCTTTAAATCTAGGATCGAGCACGGTGGCCAAAATGTAGTGCTCTGATTTCAACAGATTGACCACCCGTGAATCCTTGTTAAGCGAATTAAGGGCTGCATCCACAAGTCCCACATGCCTAGCGGAATCGCTCCCTTTTAGCTCCTTCTTCAATGCCTCCAGCTTCTTCTGCAAAAGCCTGATGAGGGGAATGACCTGACTCAGGCTGGCAGTGTCTGAACTGACTTCACGTGTGGCAAGTTCAAAGGGCATCAGAACCTTGCACAACGTTGAAATCATTCTCCACTGCACTTGAGACAGGTGCATTCCACCTACTATATCGTGCTCAATTGTATAGGCTTGAATGGCCTTTTGCTGCTCCTCCAACCTCTGAAGCATATAGAGGGTTGAATTCCACCTCGTTACCACTTCTTGCTTCAGATGATGGCAGGGCAGGTTCAGTAGTTTTTGGTGGTGCTCCAGTCTTCTGTACGTGGTGCCTGTACGCCGAAAGTGTCCCGCAATTTTTCTGGCCACCGACAGCATCTCTTGCACGCCCCTGTCGTTTTTTAAAAAATTCTGCACCACCAAATTCAAGGTATGTGCAAAACATGGGACGTGCTGGAATTTGCCCATATTTAATGCACACACAATATTACTGGCGTTGTCCGATGCCACAAATCCACAGGAGAGTCCAATTGGGGTAAGCCATTCCGCGATGATCTTCCTCAGTTGCCGTAAGAGGTTTTCAGCTGTGTGCGTATTCTGGAAAGCGGTGATACAAAGCGTAGCCTGCCTAGGAAAGAGTTGGCGTTTGCGAGATGCTGCTACTGGTGCCGCCGCTGCTGTTCTTGCGGCGGGAGTCCATACATCTACCCAGTGGGCTGTCACAGTCATATAGTCCTGACCCTGCCCTGCTCCACTTGTCCACATGTCCGTGGTTAAGTGGACATTGGGTACAACTGCATTTTTTAGGACACTGGTGAGTCTTTTTCTGACGTCCGTGTACATTCTCGGTATCGCCTGCCTAGAGAAGTGGAACCTAGATGGTATTTGGTAACGGGGGCACACTGCCTCAATAAATTGTCTAGTTCCCTGTGAACTAACGGCGGATACCGGACGCACGTCTAACACTAACATAGTTGTCAAGGACTCAGTTATCCGCTTTGCAGTAGGATGACTGCTGTGATATTTCATCTTCCTCGCAAAGGACTGTTGAACAGTCAATTGCTTACTGGAAGTAGTACAAGTGGGCTTACGACTTCCCCTCTGGGATGACCATCGACTCCCAGCGGCAACAACAGCAGCGCCAGCAGCAGTAGGCGTTACACGCAAGGATGCATCGGAGGAATCCCAGGCAGGAGAGGACTCGTCAGAATTGCCAGTGACATGGCCTGCAGGACTATTGGCATTCCTGGGGAAGGAGGAAATTGACACTGAGGGAGTTGGTGGGGTGGTTTGCGTGAGCTTGGTTACAAGAGGAAGGGATTTACTGGTCAGTGGACTGCTTCCGCTGTCACCCAAAGTTTTTGAACTTGTCACTGACTTATTATGAATGCGCTGCAGGTGACGTATAAGGGAGGATGTTCCGAGGTGGTTAACGTCCTTACCCCTACTTATTACAGCTTGACAAAGGGAACACACGGCTTGACACCTGTTGTCCGCATTTCTGGTGAAATACCTCCACACCGAAGAGCTGATTTTTTTGGTATTTTCACCTGGCATGTCAACGGCCATATTCCTCCCACGGACAACAGGTGTCTCCCCGGGTGCCTGACTTAAACAAACCACCTCACCATCAGAATCCTCCTGGTCAATTTCCTCCCCAGCGCCAGCAACACCCATATCCTCCTCATCCTGGTGTACTTCAACACTGACATCTTCAATCTGACTATCAGGAACTGGACTGCGGGTGCTCCTTCCAGCACTTGCAGGGGGCGTGCAAATGGTGGAAGGCGCATGCTCTTCACGTCCAGTGTTGGGAAGGTCAGGCATCGCAACCGACACAATTGGACTCTCCTTGTGGATTTGGGATTTGGAAGAATGCACAGTTCTTTGCTGTGCTGCTTTTGCCAGCTTGAGTCTTTTCATTATTCTAGCGAGAGGCTGAGTGCTTCCATCCTCATGTGAAGCTGAACCACTAGCCATGAACATAGGCCAGGGCCTCAGCCGTTCCTTGCCACTCCGTGTGGTAAATGGCATATTGGCAAGTTTACGCTTCTCCTCCGACAATTTTATTTTAGGTTTTGGAGTCCTTTTTTTACTGATATTTGGTGTTTTGGATTTGACATGCTCTGTACTATGACATTGGGCATCGGCCTTGGCAGACGACGTTGCTGGCATTTCATCGTCTCGGCCATGACTAGTGGCAGCAGCTTCAGCACGAGGTGGAAGTGGATCTTGATCTTTCCCTAATTTTGGAACCTCAACATTTTTGTTCTCCATATTTTAATAGGCACAACTAAAAGGCACCTCAGGTAAACAATGGAGATGGATGGATTGGATACTAGTATACAATTATGGACGGGCTGCCGAGTGCCGACACAGAGGTAGCCACAGCCGTGAACTACCGCACTGTACTGTGTCTGCTGCTAATATATAGACTGGTTGATAAAGAGATAGTATACTCGTAACTAGTATGTATGTATAAAGAAAGAAAAAAAAACCACGGTTAGGTGGTATATACAATTATGGACGGGCTGCCGAGTGCCGACACAGAGGTAGCCACAGCCGTGAACTACCGCACTGTACTGTGTCTGCTGCTAATATATAGACTGGTTGATAAAGAGATAGTATACTCGTAACTAGTATGTATGTATAAAGAAAGAAAAAAAAACCACGGTTAGGTGGTATATACAATTATGGACGGGCTGCCGAGTGCCGACACAGAGGTAGCCACAGCCGTGAACTACCGCACTGTACTGTGTCTGCTGCTAATATAGACTGGTTGATAAAGAGATAGTATACTCGTAACTAGTATGTATGTATAAAGAAAGAAAAAAAAACCACGGTTAGGTGGTATATACAATTATGGACGGGCTGCCGAGTGCCGACACAGAGGTAGCCACAGCCGTGAACTACCGCACTGTACTGTGTCTGCTGCTAATATATAGACTGGTTGATAAAGAGATAGTATACTCGTAACTAGTATGTATGTATAAAGAAAGAAAAAAAAACCACGGTTAGGTGGTATATACAATTATGGACGGGCTGCCGAGTGCCGACACAGAGGTAGCCACAGCCGTGAACTACCGCACTGTACTGTGTCTGCTGCTAATATATAGACTGGTTGATAAAGAGATAGTATACTCGTAACTAGTATGTATGTATAAAGAAAGAAAAAAAAACCACGGTTAGGTGGTATATACAATTATGGACGGGCTGCCGAGTGCCGACACAGAGGTAGCCACAGCCGTGAACTACCGCACTGTACTGTGTCTGCTGCTAATATATAGACTGGTTGATAAAGAGATAGTATACTCGTAACTAGTATGTATGTATAAAGAAAGAAAAAAAAACCACGGTTAGGTGGTATATACAATTATGGACGGGCTGCCGAGTGCCGACACAGAGGTAGCCACAGCCGTGAACTACCGCACTGTACTGTGTCTGCTGCTAATATAGACTGGTTGATAAAGAGATAGTATACTCGTAACTAGTATGTATGTATAAAGAAAGAAAAAAAAACACGGTTAGGTGGTATATACAATTATGGACGGGCTGCCGAGTGCCGACACAGAGGTAGCCACAGCCGTGAACTACCGCACTGTACTGTGTCTGCTGCTAATATATAGACTGGTTGATAAAGAGATAGTATACTCGTAACTAGTATGTATGTATAAAGAAAGAAAAAAAAACCACGGTTAGGTGGTATATACAATTATGGACGGGCTGCCGAGTGCCGACACAGAGGTAGCCACAGCCGTGAACTACCGCACTGTACTGTGTCTGCTGCTAATATATAGACTGGTTGATAAAGAGATAGTATACTCGTAACTAGTATGTATGTATAAAGAAAGAAAAAAAAACCACGGTTAGGTGGTATATACAATTATGGACGGGCTGCCGAGTGCCGACACAGAGGTAGCCACAGCCGTGAACTACCGCACTGTACTGTGTCTGCTGCTAATATATAGACTGGTTGATAAAGAGATAGTATACTCGTAACTAGTATGTATGTATAAAGAAAGAAAAAAAAACCACGGTTAGGTGGTATATACAATTATGGACGGGCTGCCGAGTGCCGACACAGAGGTAGCCACAGCCGTGAACTACCGCACTGTACTGTGTCTGCTGCTAATATATAGACTGGTTGATAAAGAGATAGTATACTCGTAACTAGTATGTATGTATAAAGAAAGAAAAAAAAACCACGGTTAGGTGGTATATACAATTATGGACGGGCTGCCGAGTGCCGACACAGAGGTAGCCACAGCCGTGAACTACCGCACTGTACTGTGTCTGCTGCTAATATAGACTGGTTGATAAAGAGATAGTATACTACTAATATTATATATACTGGTGGTCAGGTCACTGGTCACTAGTCACACTGGCAGTGGCACTCCTGCAGCAAAAGTGTGCACTGTTTAATTTTAATATAATATTATGTACTCCTGGCTCCTGCTATAACCTATAACTGGCACTGCAGTAGTGCTCCCCAGTCTCCCCCACAATTATAAGCTGTGTGAGCTGAGCAGTCAGACAGATATATAATATATATAGATGATGCAGCACACTGGCCTGAGCCTGAGCAGTGCACACAGATATGGTATGTGACTGACTGAGTCACTGTGTGTATCGCTTTTTTCAGGCAGAGAACGGATATATTAAATAAACTGCACTGTGTGTCTGGTGGTCACTCACTATATAATATATTATGTACTCCTGGCTCCTGCTATAACGTATAACTGGCACTGCAGTAGTGCTCCCCAGTCTCCCCCACAATTATAAGCTGTGTGAGCTGAGCAGTCAGACAGATATATATAATATTATTTATATATAGATAATAGATGATGCAGCACACTGGCCTGAGCCTGAGCAGTGCACACAGATATGGTATGTGACTGAGTCACTGTGTGCTGTGTATCGCTTTTTTCAGGCAGAGAACGGATTATAAATAAAACTGGTGGTCACTGGTCACTATCAGCAAAACTCTGCACTGTACTGAGTACTCCTAATGCTCCCCAAAATTAGTAAATCAAGTGTCTCTCTAATCTATTCTAAACGGAGAGGACGCCAGCCACGTCCTCTCCCTATCAATCTCAATGCACGTGTGAAAATGGCGGCGACGCGCGGCTCCTTATATAGAATCCGAGTCTCGCGATAGAATCCGAGCCTCGCGAGAATCCGACAGCGTCATGATGACGTTCGGGCGCGCTCGGGTTAACCGAGCAAGGCGGGAAGATCCGAGTCGCTCGGACCCGTGAAAAAAAACATGAAGTTCTGGCGGGTTCGGATTCAGAGAAACCGAACCCGCTCATCTCTACTTCCTACCTCTCCTACCTCTTGTTACATACATTTCCCACCCCTCCTACCTCTTGTTACATACACCCCCACCCCTCCTACTTTTTGTTACATACACTTCCCACCTCTCCTACCTCTTGTTACATACACACCCGCCCCTACTTCTTGTTACATACACCCCCACCCCTCCTACTTCTCGTTACATACACCCCCACCCCTCTTACTTCTTGTTACATACACTTCCCACCCCTCCTACCTCTTGTTACATACACCCCCACCCCTCCTACCTCTTGTTACACCCCCCACCCCTCCTACCTCTTGTTACATACATTACCCACCCCTCCTACCTCTTATTACATACATTACCCACCAATCGTACCTCTTGTTATATACACCTCCCACCCCTCCTACCTCTTGTTACATACATTACCCACCCCTCCTACTTCTTGTTACATACACCCCCACCCCTCCTACTTCTTGTTACATACACTTCCCACCCCTCCTACCTCTTTTTACATACACCCCCACCCCTCCTACTTCTTGTTACATACACTTCTCACCCCTCCTACCTCTTGTTACATACACCCCCAACCCTCCTACTTTTTGTTACATATACTTCCCACCTCTCCTACCTCTTGTTACATACACCCCCACCCCTCCTACTTTTTGTTACATATACTTCCCACCTCTCCTACCTCTTGTTACATACACATCTGCCCTCTTACCTCTTGTTACATACAGCCCCACCCCTCCTACTTCTTGTTACATACACACCCGCCCTCCTACCTCTTGTTACATACACTTCCCACCCCTCCTACCTCTTGTTACATACATTTCTAACCCCTCCTACCTCTTGTTACATACACCCCCAACCCTCCTACCTCTTGTTACATACATTTCCCACCCCTCCTACCTCTTGTTACATACACTTCCCACCTCTCCTACCTCTTGTTACATACACTTCCCACCCCTCCTACCTCTTGTTACATACACACACGCCCTCCTACCTCTTGTTACATACACTTCCCACCCCTCCTACCTCTTGTTACATACATTTCCCACCCCTCCTACCTCTTGTTACATACACCCCCCACCCCTCCTACGTCTTGTTACATACGCCTCCCACCATTCTGCCTTTTGTTACATACAATGCCCACACTACTTCATTTTGCAAACATCCACACCCTCTTGTTACATACACTTCCCACCCCTCCTACCTCTTTTTACCTACACCCCCAACACCTCTTACCTCTTATTACATACACCCTCACCCCTCCTACCTCTTGTCACGAACACCATGACCCTGTTACCTTTTGTTACATACACTACCCACCTCTTGTTACAAACACCCCCTTCCTCATGTGTCAGCAGGAACATTTCTATTGGACATAAGTGTGCTCCCCAAATTCTCAAACCCACTCGACCTCTTCCTATGAGACCAGGACATTCATATATATATTGGAATCAAAATAATATGCTATCTCAGTTTTCCTTCTTCCATTGATTACCTGAAAATGTATTTTTTAATATGTTGGTTTATTTTTATTTTTTTCTTACAGCGTACTTCCGCCCCACCGTGTGTTATTCCTGTAATGTGTACCTCCACTGATTGCTCACCCTGCCAGCAGCAACCTACACAGTGCACCCAAGATGGTTCCTCCGCAGGCAGGATGTACTTCACATTAATCTTTCCGCAGGGTACATCCTACGACAACACAAGTGTACATTTTCCTATATAGGCCATGGGCCCTTCTCTGGCTCACCCTTTCACAGTGTAACCTTCGTAGTGCGCCCAACATGGCTGCCTCATCTGGTACGCTTGTACATGGGAGGAAAAATACATGGACCTGACAATTTTATTGGGACCCTACTCTTGGCCTTAGGACAGTGCAATCACCCCATTTTGTGTCACCTCTTCTATGGATAACCAATTCCACCCAGGGTAATCCTACACAGCACGCCCAAGATGGCTGCCTCACCTGGTACCTTGTGAGGGTGGAATATATAACCCATGGAAGTTATTATCCAAAATGTCTGCACCAACCCTGCATTGTACTTATTTTGCACTCTACATTTTCTTTTTTTATGTCTGTGTGGCTTGTCTATTGCTGTATTACTTAAATCTTATGTATTATGTGCATCGTTTTTGACGTCTGAAAAGCGTCTTGAGTCCTGATTATTATTATGTTACATATACCCCTCACACTTCTGCCATTTGTTGCATCAAATTGTTACCACCTGCTGCCATGAGAGATTTTGTTCTCTGGTACTTAGGGGGACATGGGCAAGCATTTTTGGGATATGGCTACCTTTTCTTGGCAGGCTTGTGCCTGGTTACTTTGTTCCCAAGTCCCCTGTCTGCTGCTGCTGATCCTGGAATATTAGGGCCCTGATTGGAAAGCTGAGCAATAACTAACTACTGTAGCCCCCCCCCCCCTCCCCCCTCAAGCCACTGAGCCCCAAATTAAAATCAATAAATCTCACATATATTAAATAGCTATCCTTGCCCCAACCAGTCACAACATTACATTAATAGCACTCACATTTATTAAATAGTCCCCCCAGTTAGCCCCGCCATTAAATGATTACTCTTTCCACACGTTTAATACAGGGCCCCCACATTGCACTATTAACCCTGACATATATTAATAACATTTATCAATTGCTTTATTACACAAATAGTCCCTGCACTATTAATAAAGAACCCATTATATGAACATCCCACACTACATTAATACCCTGCTATATTACATTAATAGCACCCCACGTTATGTTAATGCCCCACTAAACTTTATTAACTGCACTCCACTCTGCATCATTAATTCCTCCAAATTACGGTCAATGGGGGTCATTCCGAGTTGATTGTAGCTGTGCTAAATTTAGCACAGCTACGATCATTCACACTGACATGCGGGGGGACCACCCAGCATGTCAGTAACGCCCCCCCCTGCAGAAGTGCAAAGGCATCGTACAGCGGCGATGCCTTTGCCCTTCAAGAGTAGCTCCCGACCAGCGCAGCTTTAGCATGCTGGCCGGGAGCTACTCGTCGCTCCCCGGCCCGCAGCGGCTGCGTGTGACATCACGAAGCCGCCGCGGCCCGCCTCCCCAACGGTCCGGCCACGCCTGCGTTGGCTGCACCGCGCCCCCTAAATGGCGGCTTAACGCTGCCATCCAGCCCCCTCCCGCCCAGTGACGGCCTCTGCCTCCGAGGCGATCGCTAGGCAACAACGGCTGGCATGCGCCGGCACACTGCGGCACCGGTGCATGCGCAGTTCCGACCCGATCGCTGCACTGCGAGAAACTGCAGCGAGCGATCGGGTCGGAATGACCCCCAATGAGACAACCAGATCTGATAGATACTTATCAGATGTTCATGGTTATGTAATAGGGTCTGAGTTTTCAGAAGCAGCGTGACTGTCATTCTTGGCTGAAAATGTAATGCAGACATAATTTAAAAGGCAAAATTAGCCTGGTTTTGCCTTTTAAATGATTGCAGCTTTAAATCTGCAGCCAAAACCTCCAGACTCACACTGCTTCTCAAAACTAGGATCCTATAACCAGTGGTGCAAGTATGCAGGTACGCTCGGGTACGGAGTACCCTTAAGAATCTGGCAGCAGGTACGCAGTACCACCCACTGCACACTTTGCACCTGTGACTGCCATTACCGCAATTATAATGCGCTGTTGAGCAATAAAACCATTGTGTTCGGCAGCATGACGACGCCTCCCACTTCGTCAGACCTACAGGGAGCGCAACGGTGATGTCATGAGATCACATCACGCTACCTCTCCTAGCGGTCGCAGCTGGCATGAAGAGAGGAGATTAGGGACTGGGCTGGGGCCTTTTCCCGCAGCGTCCGGCTGTTTCCCTTCACTCGGCTCAAGTGACGCATTGGCACCGAGCGGCTTTTGTTCTTCACTGGCTGGGCTGCTGGGCACATCTCTGGCTTCACTGTGTGGGGTCATTATTTTTTTATATAATGTTTATTATTTTTATAATATTATTATATATTATTATGGTGCACTACTATATTTTTCTACTGTAATGGGGGACACTACTATATATTTCTATTATACCGGGGGCACTACTACAGTATATATTGCTGTTATAATGGGGGCATTACTATGTATTTTTATTAAATTGGGGGCATTACACTACATTTCTATTTTACTGGGGGCAGTACAATATATTTCTATTATACTGGGGTTATTACTATATATTTCTATTATACTGGAGGCAGTACTATATATTTTTAGCCTTGCCTCCAGAGTGCAAAGAAAATGGACTATGGCCAGGGCCGGCTCCAGGCATGTTCGAATAGAGCGGCCGCGCAGGGCGCCACCCTTAATGGGCGCCGTCATATTCGAAGCTGGAGCCTGCCCTGTGCAGCATTGGCCCGGCTGCGTGACCTCTTGTGTGCGCTATGCACGCTGCGCGGCGCCGGTGTCTAACGTCAGACGCCGGCGCCGCGCAGCGCGCATAGCGCACACATCGCCCGCCCGCACCTGGACCCGCACTCGCCCGGCCGCCCGCCCGCCCGCACTCGGACAGCAGTGCTCCTCCCCCTCTCAGCGCCGCAGGTATTTGGGGGGGGCACATTTATGGATGGCACTGTGGGGGCATTTATCTGGCACTGTGGTGTCACATCTGCACTGTGGGGGCATTTATCTGGCACTGTGTGGGCATTTATCTGGCACTGTGGGGGCATTTATCTGGCACTGTGGGGGCATTTCTGGCACTGTGGGGGCATATCTGGCACTGTGGGGGCATTTATCTGCACTGTGGGGGCATTTATCTGGCACTGTGGGGGCATATCTGGCACTGTGGGGGCATTTCTGTATCTGGACTGTAGGGGCATTTATGTATCTGGAACTGTGGGGACATATCTGGCACTGTGGGGGCATTTATGTATCTGGCACTGTGGGGGCATTTATGTATCTGGCACTGTGGGGGCATTTCTGTATCTGACACTGCTGGGGGGCATGTCATGTGTAGCTGGCACGGCTGGGGAGCATATCATGTAGTGTTCCCGCTAGGCATCTGTGGCTAGGCAATGAGTCTCAGTACTCTGCCTGGCGCAAAGTGTCTAACGTGCTCTGCCTGGCGCAAAATGTCTAACGTGCTCTGCCTGGCGCAAAGTGTCTAATGTGCTCTGCCTGGCACAAAGTGTCTAACGTGCTCTGCCTGGCGCAAAGTGTCTAGGAGGTTCTACCTGGTGCAGTGTGTATTAACTGCACTACTGTGTGGTGTACTGCGAATTGCCACTATTATGTGGCCACGCACCTTTCCCACGAAGCAACGCCCCTAAATGTTTGCTGCGCGCCTTCGGCGCTCACTGTCCATGCTTTACCATGTAGGTAGATGAGCACCAAGCATTACAGTATGAACATCATTTTGCCCTCCTAACTTAAAAATGTGCCCTCCGTGTGATCAGCACCCTGTCCTAAAAAGTGAACACTATCATGTGTAGCTGGCACTGCTGGGGGGCATATTGTGTGTAGCTGGCACTGCTGGGGGGCATGTCATGTCTATCTGGCACTGCACATTGTGTATCTGACACTATACTGGAGACATTGTGTGTAAGGAACCCTACTGTGGCTGTTATGTGTAAGGCTGCTAATTCTGTGCGTAGAGGGGGTGTGAAAATATATTTATTTATAGTCTAATAATATGAAGTTATGAGGCCACGCCCACTTTTCCAGAGGTCACACCCACTTTTCCTTAGGCGCGCGCATAGGGGGGGGGGGGCGCTTTTACATGTTCTCGCTCAGGGTACTAGTAGGCCTGGAGCCGGCCCTGTGTGTGGCCACACCCCTAGTGTAATGTAGCCCCTCCCCCTAGTGTTATGTTGTCATCCCTCATCACACGTGACCACGCCCATGTTTCATCACACTCAGTACTACTAAGAAAATATTTCTACTTGCACCACGGCCTATAACCTAACACCTGCTGACTGCGAATGGTGCTTATTTTGCATAGATTTGGGGTCAATATTTCCTGCAACAAACAATTGGCTACCCAAACAAAAATCATTAAAGGCCAATTTTACAGCACACAAAAGCAGATTATTTTATTCTTCTGTAAATGATCAGAAACATTATTTAATAATTTTTATCTCCGTATTGCCAATGGTTGATACCAGCAGAAACTGTCATGCTACTTTGGGAGAAATTGTATTTATAGTAACAATAAAATGTAACTGACATACACACTGATATAAATGACATCTACTAGACACATTGCAGTTGAACAGCACCCCTAGTGGCAGAATTGTGTACAAATACTATAGAGCAATTAAAAACAGAAAATTATAAAACGAGTTTTCAGCATAGAATAAATTACTGTATGTGTGATTATTTATCCAGTTGGAAGATGCTTCTGTCCATTTGATTGCGAATTCTCTTATTTGCGTTGTATGATACATACTGTTTGGATATTTATCAAAGCCAAAAACATTTTATCTGGTCCGTGTGTGGAGATCTTTATGCTGAATTTTCTTCTGGTTCTCAATTGTAGGAGTAACATATAAATAAGTGATGTTTATATTGGTGTGTTGCCTGTCAGAGCCGTCAATGGCACCAGGAGCTGATATAGTACAGCGTAAGAAGAGCCTTGCTAGAGTTTCAGTGAGCTCTGGAAATTTAAACTAAGATGTATGGGTTGCTGGGACACAGGGGTGTATCTACCTATTGGCCAGGATGGCACTCGCCAGGGACACCAGTAGAGATGGGCCAGTAGGTAGCATCTGAATCCGTTCTACCCCTCCCCCCATCCCCCCGCGCCGTGTAGTTCCTCACCGGAGCAATGAACACAGCATGCAGCAGCGGGCGCCGGGGTCCGGCATTGCACCGCACTACAAACAAGAAACTCTACATAAACTACACCACCCAGCAGCCCTTGCAACCAGGGTCTCCTGGCAGCAAGGGCTGCTGGGAGGTGTAGTTTACGTAGAGTTTCTTGTTAGTAGAGCGGTGCAATGCCGGACCCCGGACCCAATTACAGCGGCTGCCTCTGCTGCTTGCTGTGTGTCCATTGCTGGCTGTCACAGCAGGTGAGGAATTACCAGGGGGGTGGGGGGAGAGAGCTACTGCCTCTAAAAGTGCAAGAACATTTATATATATATATATATATATATATACACTGCTCAAAAAAATAAAGGGAACACTAAAATAACACATCCTGGATCTGAATGAATGAAATATTCTAATTAAATACTTTGTTCTTTACATAGTTGAATGTGCTGACAAGAAAATCACACAGAAATTATCAATGGAAATCGAATTTATTAACCCATGGAGGTCTGGATTTGGAGTCACACTCAAAATTAACGTGGAAAAACAAACTACAGGCTGATCCAACTTTGATGTAATGTCCTTAAAACAAGTCAAAATGAGGCTCAGTAGTGTGTGTGGCCTCCACGTGCCTGTATGACCTCCCTACAACGCCTGGGCATGCTCCTGATGAGGTGGCGGATGGTCTCCTGAGGGATCTCCTCCCAGACCTGGACTAAAGCATCCGCCAACTCCTGGACAGTCTGTGGTGCAACGTGGCGTTGGTGGATGGAGCGAGACACGATGTCCCAAATGTGCTCAATTGGATTCAGGTCTGGGGAACGGGCGGGCCAGTCCATAGCATCAATGCCTTCATCTTGCAGAAACTGCTGATACACTCCAGCCACATGAGGTCTAGCATTGTCTTGCATTAGGAGGAACCCAGGGCCAACCGCACCAGCATATGGTCTCACAAGGGGTCTGAGGATCTCATCTCGGTACCTAATGGCAGTCAGGCTACCTCTGGCGAGCACATGGAGGGCTGTGCGGCCCCCCAAAGAAATGCCACCCCACATCATTACTGACCCACTGCCAAACCGGTCATGCTGGAGGATGTTGCAGGCAGCAGAACGTTCTCCTTGGCATCTCCAGACTCTGTCACGTCTGTCACATGTGCTCAGTGAGAACCTGCTTTCATCTGTGAAGAGCACAGGGCGCCAGTGGCGAATTTGCCAATCTTGGTGTTCTCTGGCAAATGCCAAACCACTGGCGTTTCTATAATGGGTGCAGTGTGTGCGGTGCACACGGGCCCCTGAGTCCAGAGGGGGCCCCCACCGCACACACTGCACCCATTTGTAAAATACTTACACCTCCGAAGTCCATCGCCGGCATCCGCAGCACCGCTAGAACACAGTGAAAATGGCCCAGCTGCCATTTTCACGGAGTTCTGCGCATGCGCAGTAGAGAGATCTCAGGGAAAATGGCCGCCGCGCCATTTTCCCGGAGATCTGCGCATGCGCAGTAGAGTCTGAGCCCTCTAGTGCTCAGACTCTACGGCACTCCGGGCAGAGAGGAGGGGACCCGACGGAGGAGGCTGAACACGGGCCTCCTCCTCTCTTAAAACGCCCCTGTGCCAAACGTCCTGCATGGTGTTGGGCTGTAAGCACAACCCCCACCTGTGGACGTCGGGCCCTCATACCATCCTCATGGAGTCTGTTTCTGATCGTTTGAGTAGACACATGCACATTTGTGGCTTGCTGGAGGTAATTTTGCAGGGCTCTGGCGGTGCTTCTCCTGTTCCTCCTTGCACAAAGGCGGAGGTAGCGGTCCTGCTGCCGGGTTGTTGCCCTCCTACGGCCTCCTCCACGTCTCCTGATGTACTGGCCTGTCTCCTGGTAGCGCCTCCATGCTCTGGACACTACGCTGACAGACACAGCAAACCTTCTTGCCACAGCTCGCATTGATGTGCCATCCTGGATGAGTTGCACTACCTGAGCCACTTGTGTGGGTTGTAGACTCCGTCTCATGCTACCACTAGAGTGAAAGCACCGCCAGCTTTCAAAAGTGACCAAAACATCAGCCAGAAAGCATAGGAGCTGAGAAGTGGTCTGTGGTCACCACCTGCAGAACAACTCCTTTATTGGGGGTGTCTTGCTAATTGCCTATAATTTCCACCTGTTGTCTATTCCATTTGCACAACAGCATGTGAAATTGATTGTCAATCAGTGTTGCTTCCTAAGTGGACAGTTTGATTTCACAGACGTGTGACTGACTTGGAGTTACATTGTGTTGTTTAAGTGTTCCCTTTATTTTTTTGAGCAGTGTGTATATATATATATATATATATATATATATAAATCCATGAAATCAGAGGCGGCACTCAGAGACTGTTAAATCAGTGAAGAAACTGTATGACCTCACCATTACAGTTTTTTCACTGATTTACCAGTCTCTGAGTGCCGCCTCTGATTTCCTGGATTTGTGTACGACAGGGACTTGATCCCTGGGGAAGGCACCGGAACGAGATACACCCTGTGGGGGAGGACTGGAGTGCCGGAGTTCATCTACAATATATATATATGTGTGTGTGTGGGTGTGTGTGTGTGTATGTATTTATATATCTGTATGCCAGACAGAAGCGGCACCCCAGAGACTTAGTGAAGAAGTCAAATTTATGTTTAATGCATGAAAAATACACCGATGTTCTGGGGCTGGCACACCCCTTCTTCTGGAGTGCCGCTTTCTGTTTCCCCCAGACTGCTGGAGGGAAAGAACAGGAGAGAGGATCTTGTTAAAGATTGTTTCTTCTGCTCGGAGCTACAGTTAATACAGACTGACATAAAAGCACATTGCACTTTATTCTTTAATATATCAAGAGGATAATTTGAAAAGGCATAAAAGATATTTTCCTTAGATTGTTTAAGAAGATATAAGTCATTCAAAGAACAACCTAATCGGTCCATGGGCATAGAGAAATTAGTCCCCACGAGAATACACAGAAAGAACAGTGTGATTCATAGAACAGACACCCCTGATGAAGTCAGCATTGACGAAACGCGTTGGGTGATATGCGAGTTACTAGATCCGATGTTAACGAAAAAATTTGGATCTACAAGATAGACTGTCAACTAAAGAAAGCATTCTGCTAATGTATTGTATGGATTAAAAAACTATTTTTAATGTTTTTAAAAAGCTTGTTGATATATATATATATATATATATATATATATATATATATATATATAGACAGGCGGTACTCCGACTCCAAAATAATGTCCCAACGAGGTGCTCTTATTAATTTTTGTTTTGGGGATGGTCTCCCCTTCCTTCACTATTTTGGAGTTTCCAAGTGCCGCCTGTTCTTTCCTGCCTGCATATTTGGAGGAACATACCCTATAGGAGAGCACTTGAGCATGTTACCCTGAGGGGATCCTGGAGTGCTGGGGAATATTGTGGATATATATTTTATATATATATATATATATATATGTGTGTGTATATATATATATATATATATAGATATAGATATATAGATATATATGTATATATATATAGTGAAAAGCAAAAAGAAGGCAGCGGCACTCCGTCAAAATCAAAAACGTGTATTAAATTGTAAAAAACAGTGGTCACATATCAACCAACGTTTCGGGACCCTAAGATCCCTTTGTCAAGGCGTTCACGCCTTGACAAAGGGATCTTAGGGTCCCGAAACGTTGGTTGATATGTGACCACTGTTTTTTACAATTTAATACACGGTTTTGATTTTGACGGAGTGCCGCTGCCTTCTTTTTGCTTTTCACTGTACCATTTGTTGCGGAGGGCACCCGGATTTATGCTGTTTTAGTGGGAGTGCCGGGCATTTTTGTGCTATGTATATATATATATATATATATATATATATAGAGAGAGAGTAGAGAGAGAGAGTATATGTATATATGTGTGTGTGTATATATATATATATATATATATATATATATATATTAGTGATGAGCGGGTTCGGTTCCTCGGAAACCGAACCCCCCCGAACTTCACCGATTTTACACGGGTCCGAGGCATACTCGGATTCTCCCGTATTGCTCGGTTAACCCGAGCGCGCCCGAACGTCATCATCCCGCTGTCGGATTCTCGCGAGATTCGGATTCTATATAAGCAGCCGCGCGTCGCCGCCATTTTCACTCGTGCATTGGAAATGTTAGGGAGAGGACGTGGCTGGCGTCCTCTCCGTTTATTAATGTTGATGCAAATATTTGTGCTTATTGCTTAATTGTGGGGACTGGGGAGCAGCTGTATTATATAGGAGGAGTACAGTGCAGAGTTTTGCTGACAGTGACCACCAGTATACGTTTTCTGCCTGAAAAACACTTCATATCTGTGCTCAGTGTGCTGCATATATCTGTGCTCACACTGCTTTATTGTGGGGACTGGGGAGCAGCTGTATTATATAGGAGGAGTACAGTGCAGAGTTTTGCTGACAGTGACCACCAGTATACGTTGTCTGCCTGAAAAACACTCCATATCTGTGCTCAGTGTGCTGCATATATCTGTGCTCACACTGCTTTATTGTGGGGACTGGGGACCACCAGTATATTAGATAGGAGGAGTACAGTGCAGAGTTTTGCTGACAGTGACCACCAGTATACGTTGTCTGCCTGAAAAACACTCCATATCTGTGCTCAGTGTGCTGCATATATCTGTGCTCACACTGCTTTATTGTGGGGACTGGGGACCAGCAGTATTATATAGGAGGAGTACAGTGAAGAGTTTTGCTGACCGTGACCACCAGTATACGTTGTCTGCCGGAAAAACACTCCATATCTGTGCTCAGTGTGCTGCATATATCTGTGCTCACACTGCTTAATTGTGGAGACTGGGGAGCAGCTGTATTATAAAGGAGGAGTACAGTGCAGAGTTTTGCTGACAGTGACCACCAGTATACGTTGTCTGCCTGAAAAACACTCCATATCTGTGCTCAGTGTGCTGCATATATTTGTGCTCACACTGCTTAATTGTGGGGACTGGGGAGCAGCAGTATTATATAGGAGGAGTACAGTGCAGAGTTTTGCTGACAGTGACTACCAGTATACGTTGTCTGCCTGAAAAACACTCCATGTCTGTGCTCAGTGTGCTGCATATATCTGTGCTCACACTGCTTTATTGTGGGTACTGGGGACCACCAGTATATTAGATAGGAGGAGCACAGTGCAGAGTTTTGCTGACAGTGACCACCAGTATACGTTGTCTGCCTGAAAAACACTTCATATCTGTGCTCAGTGTGCTGCATATATCTGTGCTCACACTGCTTTATTGTGGGGACTGGGGACCAGCAGTATTATATAGGAGGAGTACAGTGCAGAGTTTTGCTGACAGTGACCACCAGTATACGTTGTCTGCCTGAAAAATACTCCATATCTGTGCTCAGTGTGCTGCATATATCTGTGCTCACACTGCTTTATTGTGGGGACTGGGGACCACCAGTATATTATATAGGAGGAGTACAGTGCAGAGTTTTGCTGACCATTGACCACCAGTATACGTTGTCTGCCTGAAAAACACTCCATATCTGTGCTCAGTGTGCTGCATATATCTGTGCTCACACTGCTTTATTGTGGGGACTGGGGACCAGCAGTATTATATAGGAGGAGTACAGTGCAGAGTTTTGCTGACAGTGACCACCAGTATACGTTGTCTGCCTGAAAAACACTCCATATCTGTGCTCAGTGTGCTGCATATATCTGTGCTCACACTGCTTTATTGTGGGGACTGGGGACCACCAGTATATTATATAGGAGGAGTACAGTGCAGAGGTTTGCTGACCAGTGACCACCAGTATACGTTGTCTGCCTGAAAAACACTCCATATCTGTGCTCAGTGTGCTGTATATATCTGTGCTCACACTGCTTTATTGTGGGGACTGGGGACCAGCAGTATTATATAGGAGGAGTACAGTGCAGAGTTTTGCTGACAGTGACCACCAGTATATAGCAGTACGGTACGGAAGGCCACTGCTCTACCTACCTCTGTGTCGTCAAGTATACTATCCATCTAGATTCTATACCTGTGGTGCATTTTAGTTTTGCAGTTTGCTGACAGTGACCACCAGTATATATAGCAGTACGGTACGGAAGGCCACTGCTCTACCTACCTCTGTGTCGTCAAGTGTACTATCCATCCATACCTGTGGTGCATTTCAGTTGTGCGCAGTATATATAGTAGTAGGCCATTGCTATTGATACTGGCATATAATTCCACACATTAAAAAATGGATAACAAAAATGTGGAGGTTAAAATAGGGAAATATCAAGATCCACTTCCACCTCGTGCTGAAGCTGCTGCCACTAGTCATGGCCGAGACGATGAAATGCCATCAACGTTGTCTGCCAAGGCCGATGCCCAATGTCATAGTAGAGAGCATGTAAAATCCAAAAAACAAAAGTTCAGTAAAATGACCCAAAAATCAAAATTGAAAGCGTCTGATGAGAAGCGTAAACTTGCCAATATGCCATGTACGGCACGGAGTGGCAAGGAACGGCTGAGGCCCTGGCCTATGTTCATGGCTAGTGGTTCAGATTCACATGAGGATGGAAGCACTCATCCTCTCGCTAGAAAACTGCAGTGCCACTCCTAGATGGGCCAGGTGTTTGTGTCGGCCACTTGGGTCGCTTAGCTTAGTCACACAGCTACCTCATTGCGCCTCTTTTTTTCTTTGCATCATGTGCTGTTTGGGGACTAGTTTTTTGAAGTGCCATCCTGCCTGACACTGCAGTGCCACTCCTAGATGGGCCAGGTGTTTGTGTCGGCCACTTGGGTCGCTTAGCTTAGTCACACAGCTACCTCATTGCGCCTCTTTTTTTCTTTGCATCATGTGCTGTTTGGGGACAATTTTTTTGAAGTGCCATCCTGCCTGACACTGCAGTGCCACTCCTAGATGGGCCAGGTGATTGTGTCGGCCACTTGTGTCGCTTAGCTTAGTCACACAGCGACCTTGGTGCGCCTCTTTTTTTCTTTGCATCATGTGCTGTTTGGGGACAATTTTTTTGAAGTGCCATCCTGCCTGACACTGCAGTGCCACTCCTAGATGGGCCAGGTGTTTGTGTCGGCCACTTGTGTCGCTTAGCTTAGCCATCCAGCGACCTCGGTGCAAATTTTAGGACTAAAAATAATATTGTGAGGTGTGAGGTGTTCAGAATAGACTGAAAATGAGTGGAAAATACTATGGGATCAAAATGACCCCCAAATTCTATGATTTAAGCTGTTTTTGAGGGTTTTTTGTAAAAAAAACACCCGAATCCAAAACACACCCGAATCCGACAAAAAAATTTCAGGAAGGTTTTGCCAAAACGCGTCCGAATCCAAAACACGGCCGTGGAACCGAATCCAAAACCAAAACACAAAACCCGAAAAATTTCCAGTGCACATCACTAATAAATATATATATATATATATATATATATATTTATGTATAAGTAAAATCTAAATGTACACACACACACACACACACACACACACACACACACACACACACACACACACACACACACATAAGGAAGGCACCAGGATAAGTATAATGTAAGGGACACTTCTCTGTGGTGGAGTTTGAATTGGGGTACTATTGAGTGGCCACGCCCTTTTTTATGATACACGCGCCTTCCCTATTTCAAATTTGGGAGGGGGGGGGGGAGGGTGCCAGTCCTTTACTTTGCCAGGGGCGTTCAGACCCCTAGATACACCCCTGCTGGGACACCTCAAAACACTGAGTGATAAGAGACAACCCATTAGCATCCCCCAATTCCGCTCTCCCCCCGTACATTGATCGGGAAGGTGCAGAACTGGGTAAGGACAGCGACCACTAAACAATGGCTCAAAGCTGACAAAACATTCGTGAAGTTGTATAGAGGATGGCAGACTGAGGGTCAGCTCACCTTTGGTAGTGTAACTATGATTTACACAAGAGGATCATAGAGCTCAGGGCGAGAGGTTACTGTATATTCCAGAAAAGTTGGTAAGAGGCTATTTTTTGTTTATTTGCTGAAAGCACCCTTTCCAGTCCACCCCCCAATAATACCCCTTTCACATCACAAAAAGAACCTGGTATCGACCCGGTATATTGCTGGGTCGACACGGGTCAGTGTGCGATGTAAATGGGGCCTTGGAGAATTCCCGGCTCGACTGACCCGGTAATTCAACCCAGGTAATAAGAAGGGTTATTCCCAGGTTGAATACTGGGTCAGTGGCAGCGTAAACGGATTCCTGGGTCGATGCGACCAGGGACCCGTTTACAAGATAGGGAGAGGCGGAACGTAGACGAGCTCACTTCCCAGCGCCGCCTCCACCCCTGCTGCTGGCTCAGCCCCATGCCGCTATGGCAACCGACCTGGCATATTGCCAGGTCGGGAAGCCAGCGCAGAAGCTCCAATGCCGGAGCCCACCCGAGATCTGAAAGAGATATTACAGTTTTCTCAGTAATATAGTATGAATGTCCAGCTATGCATGAAACATGCCATTACTGTACTTGGGCTGCATTAGATCACCCTTCCCCGCTTATCCGTTCTCTCCAGGTGTAGGCGGACATAATTGTCAGGATCATACAGCCATGCATTAGCACAAATGTTTACATCTGCTGTTTGTGCATGTGCAAAGCGTTTTCCTGTCTCCTCTCCGTCCTCCTCGGCAGCTGAGAAGTTCCATTACAGCTGCGGCTGCCGAGGAGCTTCACTCACTGCAGTGTGAAGTCTCGCGAGATTTGACATTATCTCATGAGACTTCACACTGCTGTGAGTTAAGCTCCTCGGCGGCCGCAGCAGTGTGTAGAGCGTTTTCACGCAAGACACGCAACGCCTCTAGCACATAAATATGTAGGGCAGGAGGGAAGTTGAATCGCACTGTAATTTGTGGTTCTTACGGCGGGAGGAATGATGGTGGAGCACCCGCACGGTTTCAGAGCCTTTCCCTGCGATGTGCTTTGAGTGCTGCTGGGGCTTCTGCGCGGCAGCCACTACCGGGGAGGGATTGAGGGAGATTGAACTGCAAATATTCAATGATAAATGTGCCCCTTAGTGTGGACAGCAGCCTTCTACATAGAGGTCTAAGGCGTTAATCTTTTTTTTTTTCATCAACAGTTTTTATTGAAAATCCAGTTTTGCATTTATTTAAAGGGGGGTGGGATACAGAAAAGAAAAAAGGGGATAGAGGGGGGAGTACAAATACGGGGACATGGGATGGTGACATATTAACAGACATGTTAAATATACACAAACAACAGAATCAGATATACAGAGGAAATTGTAATACAGCAAGGAAGGAATACTCAAATGTACATAGGTCAAACAGAAACCGTGTATGTGGATACCACAACCAACAGAACCATAGGTCTATACTGGCAGGGTCGGACTGGCCCACAGGGGTACCAGGGAAATGTGAATGCCAAATTGTTTCCTCACAAATATTTAAAATGCCCACTCTAATATATACTGCAGACGCCAGGCGCATCTTATTACCATATACGATAAAAGTGCGCTGTACATCGCAAAACACTGCATCCCGTAAGAGAAAACAATACACCCACACATTATCTGAGTTCCAAAGCTCATTGATGTATATATTTGTTATTAAAAGGATATGGATTCAATATATTACAATGTACAGTATACCCATAGTTACAACTCATACAGTAAGTAGTTAATACATACAGTTACATACAGTTACAGGCCAGCAATACAATACCATTCCCTCAATGCTTATGTCTCTCTCTCTCTCTGTAAAATCATGCTGGGACTCCATCTTACTCTGAGACCAAACAGCAACTGACCTCCTGTGTGATCAGCAATGTGTTATCTAGTTTTTGGGGGAGGGAACTTACTCATTCATGATGAGTCACTAGTCTCTTTGTATATGCTAATCAGGTTCAGCCTTGAAGACATCCAAAGGGCTGGCTTGAGCTTCCTGTCCACTACCTGTTTGGAATATCTATTGTTTTATACATTTAATCATAATTATTCGTTGCAATGTCCAACAACTTAATAACAAGTATCAAATGAATCTACACATTGTGAGTGTGGTACGCACCTTTATTAATATAGAAATATATGTGAAAGATACCTTTATACACTTGTTTCATCTTTATTTTTAAGTGAGTTTAGGTATGCTCGTCTATGTACACTTCATGGTGGAGGATACACAGAAAGGGTGAAGAATTTTAAAAAGAAACCTTTATGTGCACATATCCGTTCTTCTTAGTGTGAGTTGGGGTACGCACTTTATACAGATCCCCTATCCATGCTACCGTCTTTCTGTTATTCTGCTGGGATAAAAATACTTCTTGTTTATTTATTATCATATACAAAACAATAGTACACATTGTATGTTTGTTTCTTTCCATGCAATAATGACTGGACACTAATTACATCAACTGAGAACACTCGCTGAACTACTGAGGATCACCATACTGAATACCCTCAAGGGACGTATAAGTCATTTTTATTTTGATATTCATATTGGGCGCTTATACTGAGAAAAAATTGTCTTCTTTTTTTTGTTCAATTTCTGAATCTACACATTAATCTGCTTGCTTTAATACCGAATATGACAGGTGTATCTGGTTTCGTTCAAATAATACACATACATGACATTACTTCATTATATAATTTAAAACCATCATGATGTCTGGCACTTGATATTATTATAATTATGTACTGCATGAAATAAGTGTCGAATCCATCTCTGTGGCATGTCCATGTAAATGCATGTGTTACCATATATTGCTGTGCTCGCTGCACGTATTTGCAAGTATAGCGACTCATAATGTGTGTAGTTTGTATGTTCTTTTTATGTAATATTTTTGACTTCGACAGAAACCACCGGTAGGTCCCACAGCCTGAGGGCCCACTCCTTTCTCTAGGGATCAGGTTCCAGACTGTGCACTTGTATTATACATGGTAGATATGTTGCATTACACTGCACTAAACTATTGTGTATTTCAAGCCTCTGTGGAGGGTGGCCAGACCCCTAAGTATGGGCCCCTAGAACTGCATTCCCCGGAGGGCCCTTCATGCCCCAGTCCTACACTGTATACTGGACATTAAATAAATCTAGATGTAGATAATGTTAATTAAGACAAGGGGAGGCACCTCCACCATCTGTCATATACTCATGCCATGACATCCATTTTACCATTGGAGAGGAAGCAGAAGGAGAATAAGGCATATACTCAGTTTCCATAGTAAAGTGGATTTGGATCTTATTAATAACCAGAGTTACGGGGGGGGGGGGGGGTATAGGATGCTTCCAGCCTTGGGCTATTGCCGCCCTAGGTGCTATACAAATGTGTACCAACAAATATCTCTGATGGGGTAAAACATCAGCAGGAAGTAAGTGTAGAAGAGCCAGAGCCGGAGATGGGGTTAAAGACAAATTCAGCACTTTACTAATCAGCTCAAATATCTCAGCCCAGAAATTCTGAATATAGGGACATGTCCAGAAAATATGAAAAATATTACCCACTTCACCACAATTACACCAGCAGTACTTTGAGCAGGATTGCCAATAAGTGTGTAGTCCATCAGGAGTCAAATATAATCTGTATAGCAGTTTGATCAAGTTCAAGTTCAGGTTCAGTTTATTGTCATCAGCCAAAACAAATTGAGAGACGAAATTACAATAGTACATAGCATCAGTAGCAGGCGACACAGTCATAACATACAAAACATAAAAATAATACGATCATACATTTAGCATCCATGCTGCAGACGGAATAAAACTGATCCTAAAACGACTGGTTCGTGCTAACAAAGCACGAAACCTCTTTCGGGATGGAAGTTTGACAAAGAACTCACTGAAGGGATGCTCGCTTTCCGATAAAATACTCCTAGCTTTGCTTAAAACCCTACACCTATGCAACTCATCAAAGATAGGCAGCGGTATACCAATGATTTTACTAGCAGTTTTCCTAATTCTCTCTAATGCACACCGATCTTTTAAAATACAACCACCATACCATGTCACAATACCTTAACTCAGGATGCTCTCTATCGAGCACTTAAAAATTTAACATGGTCTCCGCACCAACACCTGCTGCCCTTAAACGTCGCAGGAAAAAAGTTGTTGTTGTGCTTTTTTTACTATCAGTTGCAGGTCCGCTGACCATGTCAGGCATGATGAAATCTGAATGCCCAGGAAACGGAATGAAGCAACCATTTCTACTGCTTGGTCACCAACAAACACTGGCGATTTCTGCAGCTGTCCTCTCCTAAAATCCACAATCAGTTCTTTTGTCTTCCCACTATTTAAAAATAAATGATTTTCATTACTCCAACTAACTAACTTCGCAACTTCCGTCCTATATGCTGACTCATCATCGTCATTAATTAAACCTACTACAGCAATATCATCTGCAAATTTAATCATTTTGACAGATGCATCTGCTGACACACAATCATGAGTAAACAACGAGTATAGAAAAGGGCTAAGAACACAGCCCTGGGGTACACCTGTGTTTATCAGCACCTCCCCGGACCTAACACTACCCATTTTGACCGTCTGAGGGCGATTTGTCAAAAATTCCAAAATCCAGTTACAAGTAAAACTGTCAAGGCCTAACGCAGATAATTTATTCATCAAAAACACTGGGATCACTGTGTTAAAGGCCGAACTAAAATCGACAAATAATATCCTTGCATAGGCATTCCTCTCTTCCAAATGAGACAAAATAAAGTGCAACAATATAATAATCACATCATCAGTACACCGGTTCCGTCTATAAGCAAATTGGGACGGATCGAACCCAGCGGAGAAGAAAGATTTAATATGGCTCAATACCAGTCTCTCAAACCATTTCCTTATGAGAGACGTTAATGCTATAGGCCGGTAATCATTAAAACATTTAGCTAACCCTTTCTTAGGGACTGGTACAATACTTGTCAACTTAAAGCTCCTTGGCACTACACAGTGCATAAGTGACAAGTTAAACAAGACTGTTAGTATCCCACTCAATTGCTCCGCACAACCATGAAGGACCCTCCCGTGAATGCCATCAGGACCTGCTGACTTGCCCGGATTTACCTGATGCAAACAATTTGCCACAGCGCCTTCTTCGAGCAACAGGGGGGTTTCCCCCTCACTAGGAATCTGCGGCAACTGGGGTAATCTATTACTCTCTTCAAATCTACAATAAAACAAATTTAAATCCTCCGCCAGTACCTTTCTAACCTCTCCATAATCATTCTTTTTAGCTTTGCACCCAGTCACTTCATATATCAGCTGCCACAAACTTCTTGGATTCTTATTCTGGCTACTAAGATCTTCAGTCTTTTTTGAATAGCTAATTTTTGCTTTTTTAATGCCTAAACCAAGTTGGGCCCTAGCAAATCTCAAAGCAGCCTGATCTCCCCATTTAACCAAGGTTTCTCATTGGAAAAAGTTTAAATTTTTTTCCTCACCGTAACACTCTCTGTACATGTATTACTATAACAGGAAATCAGAGAAGCCAATAAGTCAATATCAATTGATCCATTGATCACACACTCTTCAATGAACAATTCCCAGTTTGTAAAATCCAACATATCCTGCAACCTCGTCATTGCTCCCTCTGGCCAAATTGTAACTGTTTTAATCGCAGGCTTCACTCTTTTATGCATCTCCGTATGGTTCAAACATCTTGACATTCGATAGGATGAGGCAAATATCAGTTCCCACTGAGCATCAGACAGTGGGAGTCCCAAGTCCTTCTCCCATTTCAACTGCGCATTGGATTTCGAGATAGGAATCAAGCTTAAGAGAGTCTTATACCAAAAAGATATATCTTTCTTTGAGTTACGTTGAGATAAACGCGCTACAATGGCCTTGGATACCGGACACGGGACACCCACAAGTCTAGGTAGACCCTTGTACCAATGTTGAACCGGAAGATAATGAAATAATTCCCTACTTGGAAGGTTGTAATGGGACTGAAGTAGAGAGAAGGGGAGCATAACATTGCCATACAAAAGGTCACCCAAGACAGTCATATTACTAGCATACCAGACGGAAAGATTAAGATTGGGGACTAATTTAGTTATGGCATGCAATGAAATTGAAGCATAGGAATATAAATGAGCTGGGATATGGCTGACCAGTTTATCCTAAATATGCAAAGAAGTTCTCACGGATGGGAGAAGGGCTAGAGTAGGTGGTCGTAAACTCGGTTGTATTTTTGAAGGTCATCTAACGGAAAGGCTAAATTCCTTGTTCTTTCGATGGATACCCAACTCACCTCAGAAGTCATATCGGACCAATATTTAAGTTGGGCCAACACACAAGCCTCATGATAAAGAACCAAGTCAGGCATAGCCAGTCCCCCCATTCCTGCGAGGTAAAACCATTCTGGTTCGAGCTAATCTAGACGGACGCGCCTTCCACACATAACGTAATAAAATAGAACGACACTTATCCAAATACTTTTTGGGGAATAAAAAGGGGATAGTACGATATAAATACATGAGTTTGGGCAGGAGAGTCATCTTAAAAACAGCGAGGCGACCCAACCAGGAAATATCATAGGATAACCAGGACTTAGTCAAATCTAGAAAGGCATCAAGTAGAGGAGTTATGTTAACTTTGAAAACAGAGGAAGTAGATGGGGTTATATGGATCCCTAGGTACTGAAGGGAAGCAGAACGCCAGTTATATGGATATTGTGATTGGAGAGTAGCTAATATCGGGGCTGGGATAATTAATAGGGAGAGCATCTGTTTTTGTCGTATTCATTTTATAGTATGAAGCTTCACTATACCCTCGTAAGATATCATGTAAGCTTGGGCGAGAGGATAGTGGATCCGTGACAAATAAGAGGACATCATCCGAATATAGGCATAATTTGTGCAGACTAATGCCAATCGATACCCCTGGGAAAGCTCCAGTCTGTCGAATTTGTTCGGCAAGTGGTTCTATACATATAGTAAATATCAGGGGTGATAGAGGGCAACCTTGTCGTGTTCCATTCATAATCGGAAACATATCAGCCAGGAAATCATTGTTAAATACTCAAGCTGAGGGGGAGCTGTATAAAGCCAGCACAGAGGAAAGAATTTGACCATTGAAACCACATTTTTCCAATACTAAACGCATGTAAAGCCAATTCAGTCTATCAAACGCCTTCTCTGCGTCTAAAGAAAGCAGTAGAAGGCCAGTATCAGGGTTAATAGTATCAATAATATCAAACACTCTGCGGGTGTTTTCAGAGGCCTGTCTTCCAGGTATAAACCCAACCTGATCAGGATGGATCAGGGACGGTAGATAGACATTTAAACGGGTGGCTATAAGTTTAGCGAAAATTTTAACATCGCCATTCAAAAGTGTAATGGGCCTATCATTCTGACAATGAGCTGAGCTTTTACCTAGTTTAGGAATGGTTATTACATGAGCCTCTAACATTTCCTTCGGAAAGGCGCTAAGAGAAGGAACCTCATTATATGGTGATGTCAATGTGGGAGATATGTGATCGCTAAAAGATACATAAAACTCATTAATGAAGCCATCTGGGCCAGGGGCCTTACTATATGGGAGAGAATTCAACACATTCTCTTCCTCCTGAGAAGTCCATGGGGCACTCAATAATACTAATTGGTCAGCCGTGAGAGAGGGGAGATTAATACCCACTAAAAAGGATTGTACAGAATCAAGGGTGGGTTGAAAAGAGAGAGGGTCAGACGACAGGTTATATAAACTAGTATAGTATTTGGCGAACTGGTTTGCTATATCATATGGATTGGACAGCTTATTACCTTGGGGGGAGATCAAGTGTTTGATCCTATTCCTAGCCTGGAGAGCACAGAGTTTGCGGGCCAACATTCTACCAGGTCTGTTACCGGTCAAATAGAATTCCTGCTTTAACCTATTCAGAGCAAATTGGGTCCGTCTCATAAGGAGTTTCTGGAGTTGACTTCTAATAATATCCAATTCCCTACGCAGAGAGATCTATAGGGGTGGAGCTTATGTTGGTGCTCAACTTCTTTGAGTCTAGAGTAGACTCTAAGTCTTGTTGTTGTTGTATAGCTTGTCGTTTGAGTCTAGCGCCTACTTGGATTGCAGTTCCCCGCACTACTGCTTTAAGGTGATAAATTTGATTATCTTACAGGGATGAAAGCTATACCTTATACACACTTAGAATACACTCTACCATGGAGCCGCTGCGGCCGCTAAACTTAGTACACACACTACGTACTTTATACACTGTTTGCGTACGGAGTCCCGTATCACTGTACGGACTTTGCGTACAAACGCCGCGCTGGGGGTACAAAGTACACACAGCGCGCACACACCCAGAGATACACTTTAAACCTTTACAGTAATGCAATGCAATGATAAAACACTTTAAACCTTAGCAGGGCAATGAAGACACGACACCAGATTGTGATTAAACCGCTGGGTTCCGAAACCACAGCGTATTATTGCTGAAAGGGGGTTACAATACAAATAATACAATGCAATATAACAGAGTAAATGGCTACATTCAATGGTACATACGTGAGTAGATTCGCTTGCGCTTCCCGGCCCGGTCCTCGGTCATCTAATAGATAACTTTGTGAGTCTTGTGCCTCACCAGGCCAGCAACAGGCTCTCTTTATACACTTCTTCCAAAAAGCAATAAAATAGATACTGTAATCTCTTTGTCCATTGGACACAGGGATGCACATTTACAGTACAGGAGAGGTCATAGGTCGGTTTGAATAGGTGGGCGATGTCCATTCCAACTGCTCTTGTGGGTGGTTTCCTCTGGATTCCCGCTGCATACATAATGTACAGTAAATACAGTTTATATCTCTATTCTGCTCCTGCACATAACTATCCACAGGAACATGCGATCTTCCTCAAACCAACACCGGAATGTTACCCTTAAAATACCCTTCAGCTGGATACCAAACACCACCTTATAACCTTGTTCTGTCCCCTCCTATTCTGAAAAGGTGAATCCCTTTGTTCTGAAACCCTTTAAACTGCTGTTACTTTCTGATGTGGTGCAGGGGGTCTATGTGTACATTGTGCACTATTTGGATTAAATATGTAATGTGTTTTGATAGCTCTCCATGCGTCCACAAACTCTACCATAAATACCCATACCACGCGCTGATGCGCACGACCGCGGGAGCGACCATACGCAAATTGCGAATATGTGCACGCACAGCAGAACAAGTACACGCGCGGAGGCCATCTGTGTGTAGTTTGTACGTGATGTGTGTACTGCAATATTTTTCGACTTTGACAAAGGGCACACCAAAATGTGGTGATGGAGGTATCTGAGGGAGAGTTGGTATCCATATAAGTGGAGACGCTGTCAATGATCGCCTTTTTAGAAATGGGGTCCGATAGGAGATGTGGGGATAGGCGCCATGACCTAGGGGGGAGGAATTAGCGAGAAATATTCCAAGACCAGTGAAGTGGAGCGTGATCTGACCAAGA
This sequence comes from Pseudophryne corroboree, assembly GCF_028390025.1. Classification (NCBI taxonomy): domain Eukaryota; kingdom Metazoa; phylum Chordata; class Amphibia; order Anura; family Myobatrachidae; genus Pseudophryne; species Pseudophryne corroboree. The sequence goes on from NC_086454.1 coordinate 321,693,241, forward strand.
AATAGGTAAAATATCAACTGGTTCTGAAAGTTGTAGAGTCCATTTATCACACAATATAATATCTATGTGAGAGTAGGAACCATGAACTGGTGAGAAGTAAGTATAATCTCGTCCAGAAGGGTTCTGAACTCTCCACAGATCATATGGGTCATACTCTGCAAGTAAATTACGGAAGGCTGTGGAGGGGCCAATCTGCGATTTAGCTGTCTGGCGGGCAAGCTGGGAAGACCTATCAGATTTCGGATCCAATACTAGGTTAAAGTCACCCACAACAATCAAAGCACCCTGACAAACTTTTGATACAACTGAAAAGAGTTTACGTAGAAATGGAACTTGTTTGGAATTAGGAGCATATAGGGTAACTAATGTGACCGGTTTATCTTCCAGTTTTCCAGTCAGAGCCGATTAACGGCTGGGCGGAAGGGGCGGTCGTCCCTAGGCCCCCACACACTGTCCTCACAACTGCAAAAAAACATTGGAGTAGGAGTACAGCATTTACCTGTCTCCTCTCCGTCCTCCTCGGCAGCTGAGACGTTCCATCACAGCTGCGGCCGCCGAGGAGCTTCACTGACTGCAGTGTGAAGTGTCGCGAGATTTGACATTATCTCGCGAGACTTCTCACTGCTGTGAGTGAAGCTCCTCGGCGGCCGCAGCAGTAAAGGAACAGCTCAGCTGCCAAGGAGACAGGTAAATGCTGTACTCCTACTCCAATGTTTTCTTTTTCAGTTGTGAGGACAGTGTGTGGGGGCCCCACAAATTTGTTGCCCAGGGGCCCCCACAGATCTTAATCCGGCCCTGTTTCCAGTCAAGATAAGATAGCGACCATTTTTGTTGGCTATTTCGGAATGCAGTTCAAAAGAAATTGAGTTCCGAAAAAGAATGGCTACTCCATTCCTTTTGAAGGGGCCATTTAAAAAAAACAACAACTGGGTACCGTTGATCCTTCAAAACAGGGGGACCTATGGATGAGAAGTGGGTTTCTTGCAAGGCCACTATATCGGCTCTATGTTTATAGAAAGTAGAAAGGGCCAACCTACGTTTATTTGGGGAATTTAACCCCTTAACATTTAGTGAGTAAACCCGTACCATTAAAAGCAAATTAAATAAAACATTTTGGAAACTGACTGACACTCCAGGTCATAAAAGATTTGACAGCATCTAACATCCCATGGGTAAAAATGGGGAGACAAACTAGAAAAAAACAGGGTGGTAAACAGGAGAAAAAATCAAAAGGGCCCAGTGTATCGGGTCCGCATTAGTACTGCAGGGGACAAAAAAGGCAGTAGGAAAAGTATGGGGTCGTGGCAGTAATAACACCACTCAGGGTATATAAAGCAGATGAATATAGACAATAGAGGGTCATATCCTATTTACTAACCGTAATGAAGGGCACAGGTGATCATAGAACGCATTACTATATGAGAACACCAATATACCGGCAACCCACAATATAAAAATAAAAAGAAGGATATGACAAAAAAACAAACCGAAAAACAAAACAGACAAATGCACATAGATACATACATAATAATCATAGGAACCAAAAGCATACATGAAAACAACAGACAAACTCACGTAACAGGAGTGTCGGTGTGGAAGGTCGGAGACCGCAAATGAGCAAGAACAATGTCCTAAGACCGCATTAAGTGGACGGAGAGGCAGGTAATTAAGAGGTTGACCACTCAGTCGAAGATGATGGGAGCTTCTTTGTTGTAGAAGGTACTTTAACAGAGATGTCCCAATCAGCTAGCAGCTTGACACCTGCATCCAAACTAGACACTATATACGAGGAGTTCTCATAGGAGATTATCAATTTCACTGGGAAGCCCCACCTGTATTTAATGTCCTGAGAGCGCAGTGCAGCAGTGATAGGTGCTAGGGATCGATGTTTAGAGATGGTCACTGCAGAGAAATCCGGAAATATTTGAGGACCTCCGAGACTGTCTGAATCCGATGCAGATCTCGCAGCCTGCAAGATCTGTTGCTTGGTGGTATAAAAATGGACTCGGAGTAGTGTATCTCGTGAATACAAAGCAGAAACCGACCGGGGTCTATGGAGACGATGAATCCGGCCAATGAGTAAATCTCTATCAGCTAACTGTGGAAGCAGTTTACAGAACAGAGACATGACATAATCTAGGAGTTCCGAGTTGGCCACCGAATCTGGGATCCCACGGATTTTGATATTATTCCTCCTGGATCTGTGCTCTATATCCACCAATTTATCTCTAACCGCCTCCAGTTCAACCTGCTGCTGATCATGGGGGTCATTCCGAGTTGTTCGCTCGCAAGCTGCTTTTAGCAGCATTGCACACGCTAAGCCGCCGCCTACTGGGAGTGAATCTTAGCATAGTAAAATTGCGAACGAAAGATTCGCAATATTGCGAAAAGACTTCTCTGTGCAGTTTCTGAGTAGCTCGAGACTTACTCTGCCAGTGCGATCAGTTCAGTGCTTGTCGTTCCTGGTTTGACGTCACAAACACTCCCAGCGTTCGGCCAGACACTCCTCCGTTTCTCCAGCCACTCCCGCGTTTTTCCCAGAAACGGTAGCGTTTTTTCGCACACACCCATAAAACGGCCTGTTTCCGCCCAGAAACACCCACTTCCTGTCAATCACATTACGATCACCAGAACGAAGAAAAAACCATGAGTAAAATACCTAACTGCATAGCAAATTTACTTGGCGCAGTCGCACTGCGGACATTGCGCATGCGCACTAAGCAGGAAAATCGCTGCGATGCGAAAAAATTTACCGAGCGAACAACTCGGAATGACCCCCCATGTGCGGAGATAAGCTCATTATGGGAAGTCACCAGTTCCTCCATTTTACGCTCAACATGGTTTGTCCTGTCTCCTTTGGTAGTAAGCTCCACTTTGACTTCACGGATAGCAGCGGAGAGGTCCTGGGTGAGCTCAGATTTAAAGGCCGCAAGGACCTGACACAATGTCTTAATGGTAAGGGGATCTGTGGAGTTAGGGTCCACTCCATGGACCGCTAAACAGTGACCTGCAGCTTCCACATTGTGGTCAGATTTATTGGTTGAGGTATGTCCCCCAGTAGACGATGGTGAAGTACGTACACCTTTTTGGTTAGAAAAGGACACGTGTGGTGGGAGTGCGCCTTTAATTTTTTTGGGAGGCATTCCGAGATGGCACAATGTGCAGAAGTAGGTGGAAAGAGATAAACAGCAGATGGGCTACAGTCACTGCGGACAATCTAGTATGCTGGTGCCTGGTTCCAATAAGGCTGCTTTGCATGCATAATAACCCCGAGCGGAGACGTAGAGAGGAAATATCACATCAAACCCTTAACCAAACATAAGTACACCTATGAGTCTCGTGGAGGGTTGTGTAGAGAAAGAGCAGATATAGGAGCAGAGATGAGGTCAGACACGGGACAAGTCCACTTGAAACCCCTCCAGCCAGGTACTCACGTATCAAATATGGAGCTGCAGGGTGTATCGTGTGGCACAATATAACAGTGGAATATTCACCCCAGAGAGGGTTGGATGGAGGAGGGCAACTCCAGGAAGAGAGCACCGGCCCTGGTCCAGCCTAGGTCCGGGTTTCCGTCCCTGGGTCACATAGAGCTGTATGCTGCAGGCTGCACAGGAATCAAAGATGGCCGCCCGCTGTGTCTGCCTGCTTGTTAGCAGGCTGCTACAGGACACTCTCCCAGCTACTGTGAATGAAGGTTCAGCAATATTCAGGGTCCACGGGCTCTGGGGGACACCAGAGGCGCCTTCTGAGTCAGATGCAGCAAGCAGGGGTCATCCGGCAGTGCCGTTGAGGTGATTTCCCAGCTCCGGAAGTCCGGCCCAGGTAGGCTTCAAAATTTAGTCCCCAGCTGCCGGGCAGGGAGTGGGCCGCAACCTGTGGGAGCTTCTAAATCAGCTCACCGATTCCGCGGACCTCCCAGACCACTTCTAACACTGGACAGGGACCAGAGAGAGGCTTTAGGGCGCAGGGGAGCGCTGGACACCGGATAAGAGAGGCTCCAAGGGCACTATAGTACAGAGCTCCTCCAAAGCACGACCTCTCCTGGTAAAAGCTAGGCCACGCCCCCCCCCAGGTGTTAATTTTTTTATATATTTTTTATAAAGTGGAAATCCCCAGAGAAAGGTCTTTTCTCAGCTAAATAATACCACTGTATAGTAGAGATGAGCGCCTGAAATTTTTCGGGTTTTGTGTTTTGGTTTTGGGTTCGGTTCCGCGGCCGTGTTTTGGGTTCGAACGCGTTTTGGCAAAACCTCACCGAATTTTTTTTGTCGGATTCGGGTGTGTTTTGGATTCGGGTGTTTTTTTCAAAAAACACTAAAAAACAGCTTAAATCATAGAATTTGGGGGTCATTTTGATCCCAAAGTATTATTAACCTCAAAAACCATAATTTACACTCATTTTCAGTCTATTCTGAATACCTCACACCTCACAATATTATTTTTAGTCCTAAAATTTGCACCGAGGTCGCTGTGTGAGTAAGATAAGCGACCCTAGTGGCCGACACAAACACCGGGCCCATCTAGGAGTGGCACTGCAGTGTCACGCAGGATGTCCCTTCCAAAAAACCCTCCCCAAACAGCACATGACGCAAAGAAAAAAAGAGGCGCAATGAGGTAGCTGTGTGAGTAAGATTAGCGACCCTAGTGGCCGACACAAACACCGGGCCCATCTAGGAGTGGCACTGCAGTGTCACGCAGGATGTCCCTTCCAAAAAACCCTCCCCAAACAGCACATGACGCAAAGAAAAAAAGAGGCGCAATGAGGTAGCTGACTGTGTGAGTAAGATTAGCGACCCTAGTGGCCGACACAAACACCGGGCCCATCTAGGAGTGGCACTGCAGTGTCACGCAGGATGTCCCTTCCAAAAAACCCTCCCCAATCAGCACATGATGCAAAGAAAAAGAAAAGAAAAAAGAGGTGCAAGATGGAATTGTCCTTGGGCCCTCCCACCCACCCTTATGTTGTATAAACAAAACAGGACATGCACACTTTAACCAACCCATCATTTCAGTGACAGGGTCTGCCACACGACTGTGACTGATATGACGGGTTGGTTTGGACCCCCCCCAAAAAAGAAGCAATTAATCTCTCCTTGCACAAACTGGCTCTACAGAGGCAAGATGTCCACCTCATCTTCACCCTCCGATATATCACCGTGTACATCCCCCTCCTCACAGATTATCAATTCGTCCCCACTGGAATCCACCATCTCAGCTCCCTGTGTACTTTGTGGAGGCAATTGCTGCTGGTCAATGTCTCCGCGGAGGAATTGATTATAATTCATTTTAATGAACATCATCTTCTCCACATTTTCTGGATGTAACCTCGTACGCCGATTGCTGACAAGGTGAGCGGCGGCACTAAACACTCTTTCGGAGTACACACTTGTGGGAGGGCAACTTAGGTAGAATAAAGCCAGTTTGTGCAAGGGCCTCCAAATTGCCTCTTTTTCCTGCCAGTATAAGTACGGACTGTGTGACGTGCCTACTTGGATGCGGTCACTCATATAATCCTCCACCATTCTATCAATGTTGAGAGAATCATATGCAGTGACAGTAGACGACATGTCCGTAATCGTTGTCAGGTCCTTCAGTCCGGACCAGATGTCAGCATCAGCAGTCGCTCCAGACTGCCCTGCATCACCGCCAGCGGGTGGGCTCGGAATTCTGAGCCTTTTCCTCGCACCCCCAGTTGCGGGAGAATGTGAAGGAGGAGATGTTGACAGGTCGCGTTCCGCTTGACTTGACAATTTTGTCACCAGCAGGTCTTTCAACCCCAGCAGACCTGTGTCTGCCGGAAAGAGAGATCCAAGGTAGGCTTTAAATCTAGGATCGAGCACGGTGGCCAAAATGTAGTGCTCTGATTTCAACAGATTGACCACCCGTGAATCCTTGTTAAGCGAATTAAGGGCTGCATCCACAAGTCCCACATGCCTAGCGGAATCGCTCCCTTTTAGCTCCTTCTTCAATGCCTCCAGCTTCTTCTGCAAAAGCCTGATGAGGGGAATGACCTGACTCAGGCTGGCAGTGTCTGAACTGACTTCACGTGTGGCAAGTTCAAAGGGCATCAGAACCTTGCACAACGTTGAAATCATTCTCCACTGCACTTGAGACAGGTGCATTCCACCTACTATATCGTGCTCAATTGTATAGGCTTGAATGGCCTTTTGCTGCTCCTCCAACCTCTGAAGCATATAGAGGGTTGAATTCCACCTCGTTACCACTTCTTGCTTCAGATGATGGCAGGGCAGGTTCAGTAGTTTTTGGTGGTGCTCCAGTCTTTTGTACGTGGTGCCTGTACGCCGAAAGTGTCCCGCAATTTTTCTGGCCACCGACAGCATCTCTTGCACGCCCCTGTCGTTTTTTAAAAAATTCTGCACCACCAAATTCAAGGTATGTGCAAAACATGGGACGTGCTGGAATTTGCCCATATTTAATGCACACACAATATTGCTGGCGTTGTCCGATGCCACAAATCCACAGGAGAGTCCAATTGGGGTAAGCCATTCCGCGATGATCTTCCTCAGTTGCCGTAAGAGGTTTTCAGCTGTGTGCGTATTCTGGAAAGCGGTGATACAAAGCGTAGCCTGCCTAGGAAAGAGTTGGCGTTTGCGAGATGCTGCTACTGGTGCCGCCGCTGCTGTTCTTGCGGCGGGAGTCCATACATCTACCCAGTGGGCTGTCACAGTCATATAGTCCTGACCCTGCCCTGCTCCACTTGTCCACATGTCCGTGGTTAAGTGGACATTGGGTACAACTGCATTTTTTAGGACACTGGTGAGTCTTTTTCTGACGTCCGTGTACATTCTCGGTATCGCCTGCCTAGAGAAGTGGAACCTAGATGGTATTTGGTAACGGGGGCACACTGCCTCAATAAATTGTCTAGTTCCCTGTGAACTAACGGCGGATACCGGACGCACGTCTAACACCAACATAGTTGTCAAGGACTCAGTTATCCGCTTTGCAGTAGGATGACTGCTGTGATATTTCATCTTCCTCGCAAAGGACTGTTGAACAGTCAATTGCTTACTGGAAGTAGTACAAGTGGGCTTACGACTTCCCCTCTGGGATGACCATCGACTCCCAGCGGCAACAACAGCAGCGCCAGCAGCAGTAGGCGTTACACGCAAGGATGCATCGGAGGAATCCCAGGCAGGAGAGGACTCGTCAGAATTGCCAGTGACATGGCCTGCAGGACTATTGGCATTCCTGGGGAAGGAGGAAATTGACACTGAGGGAGTTGGTGGGGTGGTTTGCGTGAGCTTGGTTACAAGAGGAAGGGATTTACTGGTCAGTGGACTGCTTCCGCTGTCACCCAAAGTTTTTGAACTTGTCACTGACTTATTATGAATGCGCTGCAGGTGACGTATAAGGGAGGATGTTCCGAGGTGGTTAACGTCCTTACCCCTACTTATTACAGCTTGACAAAGGGAACACACGGCTTGACACCTGTTGTCCGCATTTCTGGTGAAATACCTCCACACCGAAGAGCTGATTTTTTTGGTATTTTCACCTGGCATGTCAACGGCCATATTCCTCCCACGGACAACAGGTGTCTCCCCGGGTGCCTGACTTAAACAAACCACCTCACCATCAGAATCCTCCTGGTCAATTTCCTCCCCAGCGCCAGCAACACCCATATCCTCCTCATCCTGGTGTACTTCAACACTGACATCTTCAATCTGACTATCAGGAACTGGACTGCGGGTGCTCCTTCCAGCACTTGCAGGGGGCGTGCAAATGGTGGAAGGCGCATGCTCTTCACGTCCAGTGTTGGGAAGGTCAGGCATCGCAACCGACACAATTGGACTCTCCTTGTGGATTTGGGATTTCGAAGAATGCACAGTTCTTTGCTGTGCTGCTTTTGCCAGCTTGAGTCTTTTCATTTTTCTAGCGAGAGGCTGAGTGCTTCCATCCTCATGTGAAGCTGAACCACTAGCCATGAACATAGGCCAGGGCCTCAGCCGTTCCTTGCCACTCCGTGTGGTAAATGGCATATTGGCAAGTTTACGCTTCTCCTCCGACAATTTTATTTTAGGTTTTGGAGTCCTTTTTTTACTGATATTTGGTGTTTTGGATTTGACATGCTCTGTACTATGACATTGGGCATCGGCCTTGGCAGACGACGTTGCTGGCATTTCATCGTCTCGGCCATGACTAGTGGCAGCAGCTTCAGCACGAGGTGGAAGTGGATCTTGATCTTTCCCTCAACATTTTTGTTCTCCATATTTTAATAGGCACAACTAAAAGGCACCTCAGGTAAACAATGGAGATGGATGGATTGGATACTAGTATACAATTATGGACGGGCTGCCGAGTGCCGACACAGAGGTAGCCACAGCCGTGAACTACCGCACTGTACTGTGTCTGCTGCTAATATATAGACTGGTTGATAAAGAGATAGTATACTCGTAACTAGTATGTATGTATAAAGAAAGAAAAAAAAACCACGGTTAGGTGGTATATACAATTATGGACGGGCTGCCGAGTGCCGACACAGAGGTAGCCACAGCCGTGAACTACCGCACTGTACTGTGTCTGCTGCTAATATAGACTGGTTGATAAAGAGATAGTATACTCGTAACTAGTATGTATGTATAAAGAAAGAAAAAAAAACCACGGTTAGGTGGTATATACAATTATGGACGGGCTGCCGAGTGCCGACACAGAGGTAGCCACAGCCGTGAACTACCGCACTGTACTGTGTCTGCTGCTAATATATAGACTGGTTGATAAAGAGATAGTATACTCGTAACTAGTATGTATGTATAAAGAAAGAAAAAAAAACCACGGTTAGGTGGTATATACAATTATGGACGGGCTGCCGAGTGCCGACACAGAGGTAGCCACAGCCGTGAACTACCGCACTGTACTGTGTCTGCTGCTAATATAGACTGGTTGATAAAGAGATAGTATACTCGTAACTAGTATGTATGTATAAAGAAAGAAAAAAAAACCACGGTTAGGTGGTATATACAATTATGGACGGGCTGCCGAGTGCCGACACAGAGGTAGCCACAGCCGTGAACTACCGCACTGTACTGTGTCTGCTGCTAATATATAGACTGGTTGATAAAGAGATAGTATACTCGTAACTAGTATGTATGTATAAAGAAAGAAAAAAAAAACACGGTTAGGTGGTATATACAATTATGGACGGGCTGCCGAGTGCCGACACAGAGGTAGCCACAGCCGTGAACTACCGCACTGTACTGTGTCTGCTGCTAATATATAGACTGGTTGATAAAGAGATAGTATACTCGTAACTAGTATGTATGTATAAAGAAAGAAAAAAAAACCACGGTTAGGTGGTATATACAATTATGGACGGGCTGCCGAGTGCCGACACAGAGGTAGCCACAGCCGTGAACTACCGCACTGTACTGTGTCTGCTGCTAATATATAGACTGGTTGATAAAGAGATAGTATACTCGTAACTAGTATGTATGTATAAAGAAAGAAAAAAAAACCACGGTTAGGTGGTATATACAATTATGGACGGGCTGCCGAGTGCCGACACAGAGGTAGCCACAGCCGTGAACTACCGCACTGTACTGTGTCTGCTGCTAATATATAGACTGGTTGATAAAGAGATAGTATACTCGTAACTAGTATGTATGTATAAAGAAAGAAAAAAAAACCACGGTTAGGTGGTATATACAATTATGGACGGGCTGCCGAGTGCCGACACAGAGGTAGCCACAGCCGTGAACTACCGCACTGTACTGTGTCTGCTGCTAATATAGACTGGTTGATAAAGAGATAGTATACTACTAATATTATATATACTGGTGGTCAGGTCACTGGTCACTAGTCACACTGGCAGTGGCACTCCTGCAGCAAAAGTGTGCACTGTTTAATTTTAATATAATATTATGTACTCCTGGCTCCTGCTATAACCTATAACTGGCACTGCAGTAGTGCTCCCCAGTCTCCCCCACAATTATAAGCTGTGTGAGCTGAGCAGTCAGACAGATATATAATATATATAGATGATGCAGCACACTGGCCTGAGCCTGAGCAGTGCACACAGATATGGTATGTGACTGACTGAGTCACTGTGTGTATCGCTTTTTTCAGGCAGAGAACGGATATATTAAATAAACTGCACTGTGTGTCTGGTGGTCACTCACTATATAATATATTATGTACTCCTGGCTCCTGCTATAACCTATAACTGGCACTGCAGTAGTGCTCCCCAGTCTCCCCCACAATTATAAGCTGTGTGAGCTGAGCAGTCAGACAGATATATATAATATTATATATAGATAATAGATGATGCAGCACACTGGCCTGAGCCTGAGCAGTGCACACAGATATGGTATGTGACTGAGTCACTGTGTGCTGTGTATCGCTTTTTTCAGGCAGAGAACGGATTATAAATAAAACTGGTGGTCACTATCAGCAAAACTCTGCACTGTACTGAGTACTCCTAATGCTCCCCAAAATTAGTAAATCAAGTGTCTCTCTAATCTATTCTAAACGGAGAGGACGCCAGCCACGTCCTCTCCCTATCAATCTCAATGCACGTGTGAAAATGGCGGCGACGCGCGGCTCCTTATATAGAATCCGAGTCTCGCGAGAATCCGACAGCGTCATGATGACGTTCGGGCGCGCTCGGGTTAACCGAGCAAGGCGGGAAGATCCGAGTCGCTCGGACCCGTGAAAAAAAACATGAAGTTCTGGCGGGTTCGGATTCAGAGAAACCGAACCCGCTCATCTCTACTGTATAGGTCATTGGTACTGCCTCATCTAGAATACTGTGTTCAGTCCTGGGGGTCTTAATTGCAGGATATAAATACATTAGAGAGTGTACAAAGAAGGGCAACTAAAATGGTGCGTGGCTTACATCACAAAACTTACCTGGAAAGACTAAAAGATCTTAATATGTATAGTTTGGTGCAGAGAAGGGAAAGGGGGGGCATGGTAGAGACTTTCACATATAACAAGGTTTTTAACAAAGTACAGGAGAGAGACATACTGCAAGGGTCTTGTTGCACCCCCCCCCCCCCCCTCTTCCCAACCTGACGGCATTCCACCGCTCGGGATGCCGATGTCGGCATAATGGCATTCGGCATCCCGGGTGGCGGTAAATGATACTGATCCCCAGTGCCGTAACTAGACATTTTAGCGCTGTGTGCAAGAAACAGTATCTGCGCCCCCGAAGGGGTGTGGCTACAAAATTATGCCAATTCATATTATGCTGCACAGTAGTCTCCATTATTCAGATTACACCGAACAGTAGCGCCACTTACACACGTTACACCTTGTCACACATTACGGCAGGTAGAGCACCCTTCTACACATTATGACAGGCAGAGCTCCTTTAAACACAGCACAGCAGGTAGAGTCACCTTTTACACATTACGGCAGGTAGAGTCACCTTTTACACATTACGGCAGGTAGAGTCACCTTTTACACATTACCCTGGGTGAGAGAGGGATGGAGAGAGAGAGATATTGATTTTATACTGACTTCCCTTCAGCCCAAACGCTGCAGACACAGGGGAAGATCAGCGGCGGAGCCTAGTGAGGGACGGGAAGCTGCAGGCTGGGGTGCTGCTGCAGTGGTCAGTGTGAGCTCAGCTGGACTGAATGCCTCCTCCGTCCTCCCCTGACTGCCCGCCCGAACGCCACAGCAACTCGTGGCACGGGGCGCTGTGGGAGACAGTTGGGAAAGACGTCATCACATCTCTCCCTAGACACTGCAGGGAGGAGGGAGGCAGAGCATCTGATTGGGCCCGGGGAGAAGGTGCTGCGTTGGTGCAGGTTGTGGGTGCGCTCAGCAGCAGAGGAGCTGAGCGCACACCACACACAGCAGGGGCAAACGCAGAATTTGTAAAGGGGGGTTTCCAGATTATATATTTATGAATCCATATCAGTAACGGCACTCGGAGTTGGCATGAGGCAAAGAAGATTTGTACTAGACAAGCGTTTTCAGGGCATGTGAACTGTCATCAAAACAACATAAATAATAATTGTGTGGTCTTGATTACAGGGCGCATGCCCTGAAAACGCTTGTCTAATACAAATCTTCTTTGCCTCATGCCGACTCCGAGTGCCGTTACTGATACTGATATGGATTCATGTTGATTATGCTATCAGTGCGCCGGAGTGCCTTTAATAAAGCAGTAACTATCTTCTTTATATATCTATATATATATTTATATATATATATGACAGCATGTTTGCGCATATATCTATGTGTATATATCTATCTTATACTGTGTGCCTCCCTATATATATATATATATATATATATATATATATATATATAGGCACACAGTATAAGATATATATATATATATATATATATATATATATACATACACATAGATATATGACAGTATGTTTGTGTATATAAATATATATATACTAGGTGCTTCATCGCGCCCTACGGGCGCTCTTCACACCGTCGCAAGGGGCTACGCCCCCTTAACCCTTGCATGCCTTTCTGGGGTTCAATATTTGTATTATATGGAGTATTACCTGCATTCCTTTGTTAGTGGTTAAATATTGCACAATGAAAGGGCGTGCGATGGTGAAGGAGGCGCAGCCCCTTACGACGGCGTGAACAGCACCTGCAGGGCACAATGTACAGAATGTAGCGGGTGCGGGGGGGACTGTGGATGGGGGAGGGTGTCTGTAGATGCAGCGGGTGGAGGGGGGTGGAAGTGGGGGGGGGGGGGCCCGGATGGGGAAGGGTCGGGAAGTGCTGCGGGTGGGGGAGGGGCAGAGGAGTGGGGGCTGCAGATGGGGGAGGGGCAGAGGAGTGGGGGCTGCAGATGGGGGAGGGGTCCGGAGGCACTGCAGGTGGGGGAGGGGCAGGGGTGCCACGGGTGGGAGCGGGGCAGGTGTGGGGATGTTGCGGATGGGTGAAGGGTTCCGGAGGTGCTGTGGGATGGGAAGGGGCGGGGGGTGGGGTAGGGGTCCGCAGGCGCCGTGGGTAGGGGAGGGGCAGGTACGGGTGGTGCGGCGGATGGGGAAGGAGGTCCGGAGGTGCTGCAGGTGGTGGAGGGGCAGGTGCGGGGGTGCCATGGGTGGGGGAGGGGTGGGTGAGGGGGGGGACCGCAGATGGAGGAGGGTGTCTGCAGATGCTGCGGGTGGAGGGGGGCAGGTGTGGGGGGAGACATATATGGGGGGTGGATGGTGGAGGGGGTCTGGAGGTGCTGTGGGTGGTGAAGGGGCGGAGGAGTGGGAGCCGCGGGTGGTGTAGGGGGTCTGGAGGCACAGTGTGTGGGGGAGGGGTGGAGTGCCGCATGTGGTGGAGGGGAAGGTGTGGAGGTGTGGTGCATTGGGGAGGGGTCTGGAGGCGCTGCGGGTACTGTACCTGCCAAAAAGGTAGTTGGAGGGTATGCAGTGACAGGGCCAGGACAGGGGTGACAGGGTCAGAACAGGGGTAACAGGGCCAGGACAGGGGTGACAGGGTCGGAACAGGGGTGACGGGGCCAGGACAGGGGTGATGGGGCCAGGACAGGGGCGACGGAGCCAGGACAGGGGCGACGGGGCCAGGACAGAAATGACAGGGACAGGATAGGGGTGACAGGGCCAGGGTAGGGGCGGCAGGACCAGGACAGGGGTGACAGGGCCAGTATAGGGTTGACAGGGCAAGCACAGGGGCGACAGGGCCAGAATAGGGGTAACAGGGCCAGCATAAGGGTGACAGGGCCAGGATAAGGGTGAAAGGGTCAGGATAAGGGTGAAAGGGCAAGGCCAGGGGTGACAGGGACTTGACAGAACACAGGGCATGGGAGAGATTGGTAATAGGGACAAAACAGTGGTGAAAGACAGATGTGTCTTACCGGAGTCACTGCTGCTGGCTGCTGCTGTTCCACTCCAACCTGTTGGGATCTGCTGCTGGTGGAGACTTGGCAAGGCTGACTCTCTCAGGCTGGAGTCCTGCTTCCTCTGCCCGTCCACATCCCTCCCCCCCTCCTCAGTCACACACCGCAGACCTCGCGGCTGCTGGGCACTGTGATAAGGGGAGACTGGGAGTGACTGGTTAGCTCCCAGGAAACGCTGCGGCTGGAGGGAGGAGGGAGTCGGAGCCTGCAAGCAGTTCGGACTTCTGCAGCGCTTCCCGCCGGCTAAAGTGTGTGAAGGAGCTGGGCGCACCTCACTGTGGGTGGCAGCGCTGCAGCTAGCGGTGGGGTTGCCGGGGCTGGAGATAACAGAGGCAGTACGGAACCTGCACAGCGGCAGGTGCCCCACAAAACTGCAGCTAAGAAGCGTGGAGTGTGCCAGAAAGTGACGCTCCTCCGCGCTAGAGAGACCCTGCTGAGTATGCTGATGTGGGGGGTCAAGCACACAGTGAGCCGGTGCCCGTCTGTCTGTATGACATACCCCTCACACACCCCCATACCTCCCAACTGTCCCAATTTTCGCGGGACAGTCCCATTTTTTGGGGTCTGTCCCGCTGTCCCACCCTCGGGTCGCAGTGTCCTGCGGTGGGGTGGGGGGGGGGGCAGTTGGAAAGCTCCTGTACTCGCTGTTCTGCTCAGCAGTGCAGCGGTGAATAGTGGAGACAGAGGGAGAGGGGGCATCAGGGGGTACGGATTAAGGGGGGGTTCCAGCAGCAGAGCCGGATTAAGGGGGGGGGGGCAGGGGGTACGTACCGTTGGCCCCACAGTTTTAGGGGGCCCCCCAGCTCAGAAGCTCCCCCGTCCTGCCAGCAACAGCGGCAGCATTGTGCTACAGTCAGCACACGCTGCTGCGTATTGGCAGGTCTGTGGTGTTACAGGGAGGCAGCAGTCTCCCTGCTTTCTTCTGCCTGTGCGGGTGTGTAGGGGGGAGCAACCACCTCCCCTGGATTTAGCCCAAGCTGAGGGGCCAAAATTCCATTAAAAAAAAAAAAAATCCCGGAATTTGCATGAGGGGGCGTGACCTCGCGGCTCGCGATTAGGCCACGCCCCCAACCACACAGCAGGCACAGCAATGAGATAGGGCTCCCCTGTCTCAAGTGCCCTGGGCCCCCCGGACTCATAATCAGCCCCTGGGGGCATGCCAGCAGCTCACAGAGCGCTGGGCATGCCCCCTCTCTGACGAAAACGGGGGCCCTCCCGTGAAGCCACGCCCCCTTTTCGCTGTCCATGCCCCCTTTTTTGACGCATGTGTGCCCCTCCTTCTGCCTGAAGAAAGCTCCTGAAGAAAGCTGGGAGGTATGCACCCCTGCCTGTGCCATGCCCATACTATCTGCTTCTGCTCCTAGTCTCCTATAGATTTGGCCAGATCTGTGACTCATTTGACTAACTCCGCCCAGTGTTGTGACTCCGCCCAGCATTAGCAAATGAGTCACAAAGTCACAGATCTGGGCTATTATATAGGAGATATATTTATACACACAATATATAGAACAGGGGGAGGCAGGTAACCTGAAGTCAGCGCCGCAAGGGTCTGTCCATCTGTGCTGCCTTCATTGAGCCGGAGCCTGCCCCTTGAAGTCCTGTCAAGCTGGGAACACTGAAAAAGGAGGCAGCGGCGCTGGAACTGGGAGCACAGCACAGTGTAGGTCAGCCCTAGTGAGAAGAGTTTAAAAAAGGCTGCCAACAGCTCCTATAGATTAGATAGAGAGTGCTGTGCTGCTCAACAAAGCTCTCCTGCGCTACGACTGGGAGCTTCGGGGCACCCAGCGTCCTGCCGCCGCTGCCGGTCCTACCGCTTCCCCTGACGCCGGGTGCCCGAAGCTCCCAGCCGTAGCGCAGGAGAGCTTTGTTGAGCAGCACAGCGCAGCACAGCACTCTCTATCTATAGGAGCTGCTGGCAGCACCGATCAAAGTTGCGGGAATCAAGGAGACAGAGGCAGAGGTGTCTCCGTCTCCCTCAAGGGGGGGGTTTCTGAATACTCACAAACCCCCCCTGCATGCAGGACAGCACTGCAGCGGCGGCCGGCGGGAGGCAGTGAGAGTGGGCGGCGGGCAGCGGCTGTGCGGGTGGTGCTGTCAGATGGTGCGCCCACAGTGCAGTTGCGCTGTGTGCAATGCCCCTCTGGCACCCACCTAGTTACGGCTCTGCGTGATCCCGTCTCTATATGGATCAGCAGAGCATACACTCTAATGGTATTATAAGCATTAGACTAAGTACTGTACTCTCATCCTGGGAGCTGGGCTGGTTCCAAAGTGCAATTTTAGAGATTTCTAAGTCTCCTGTAAACGGTGGTTTTATGATTTAGAAACAAGTGATTGCAAAGGAAAGAATATACAAGATAAGGTTACAGCTTTTACTTATGTGCCAGCTCCTTCCTTCTTCTGCAAGTGATGCAATAGTCCTTTCCAAAATGCAGCTCAAGGGACACAGGATAAATGGTCACAGCACGTCTGATGGCATTCTATGGGGGGAATTCAATTGTTTGAAAAGTCGGTTGGGTGTCTGTTTTCTCCTGTCTATTAGGTAGGAGAAACAGACACACAACTGACTTTTCAAACAATTGAATACCCCCCTATATGTAATTTACAAAGTGACAATGACGCAGTAACAGCAATGGCGTTATACAGTAGTGCTATATAATAAAATCCAATCTTGACAAATGAGTCCAAGTTGAAAACTATCATCAGCTGCAGCTTCTCATCACGTGTGCGAGCCAGCTTCTGAACAAATGAAATCAAGGATAAGAAGGCGCACATAATATAACACTTCTTCAAAAATTAACAACCCCTGAAGTTATATTTCAATAATCTCATACATGGAAGAAGTTACCACTTGTGATGACTGGCAGGATAAATCTGTTTAAGATGATCAAGTAACCAAAATGCCTTAGTGATTTACAGCATTCCCCGGTGTATGTTCCCAACCGCACATTTCATCTTATGTTTCCGCCTTTATTTGAGGAGACAAAAGAGCTAGGGTTAAACCGACTACGTTATGTGGACCTAAAGGTACATTTGGGTAACTGGCTGAATTATTCTGGGGGGGGGGGGGGGGGGGACTCTGATGGACTTTCAAGGTGAGCAAACCAGATCCTCCCTAACACCCCTGCAGTTTCTCAGTGGGTAAGTGGGCCAGGAGATTTGCTCCTTCCCTATCAGACAGTGGAGGTTTGGTCAGTGGCACATGGGTTGATAGGGGGAAATGGGTGTGACCTAGAGATGAGCGCCTGAAATTTTTCGGGTTTTGTGTTTTGGTTTTGGGTTCGGTTCCGCGGCCGTGTTTTGGGTTCGAACGCGTTTTGGCAAAACCTCACCGAATTTTTTTTGTCGGATTCGGGTGTGTTTTGGATTCGGGTGTTTTTTTCCAAAAACACTAAAAAACAGCTTAAATCATAGAATTTGGGGGTCATTTTGATCCCAAAGTATTATTAACCTCAAAAACCATAATTTACACTCATTTTCAGTCTATTCTGAATACCTCACACCTCACAATATTATTTTTAGTCCTAAAATTTGCACCGAGGTCGCTGTGTGAGTAAGATAAGCGACCCTAGTGGCCGACACAAACACCGGGCCCATCTAGGAGTGGCACTGCAGTGTCACGCAGGATGTCCCTTCCAAAAAACCCTCCCCAAACAGCACATGACGCAAAGAAAAAAAGAGGCGCAATGAGGTAGCTGTGTGAGTAAGATTAGCGACCCTAGTGGCCGACACAAACACCGGGCCCATCTAGGAGTGGCACTGCAGTGTCACGCAGGATGGCCCTTCCAAAAAACCCTCCCCAAACAGCACATGACGCAAAGAAAAAAAGAGGCGCAATGAGGTAGCTGACTGTGTGAGTAAGATTAGCGACCCTAGTGGCCGACACAAACACCGGGCACATCTAGGAGTGGCACTGCAGTGTCACGCAGGATGTCCCTTCCAAAAAACCCTCCCCAAACAGCACATGACGCAAAGAAAAAAAGAGGCGCAATGAGGTAGCTGTGTGAGTAAGATTAGCGACCCTAGTGGCCGACACAAACACCGGGCCCATCTAGGAGTGGCACTGCAGTGTCACGCAGGATGTCCCTTCCAAAAAACCCTCCCCAAACAGCACATGACGCAAAGAAAAAAAGAGGCTTTTTACTGATATTTGGTGTTTTGGATTTGACATGCTCTGTACTATGACATTGGGCATCGGCCTTGGCAGACGACGTTGCTGGCATTTCATCGTCTCGGCCATGACTAGTGGCAGCAGCTTCAGCACGAGGTGGAAGTGGATCTTGATCTTTCCCTAATTTTGGAACCTCAACTTTTTTGTTCTCCATATTTTATAGGCAGAACTAAAAGGCACCTCAGGTAAACAATGGAGATGGATGGATTGGATACTAGTATACAATTATGGACGGACTGCCACGGTTAGGTGGTATAAAAAAACCACGGTTAGGTGGTATATATTGTAATACAATTATGGATGGACGGACTGCCTGCCGAGTGCCGACACAGAGGTAGCCACAGCCGTGAACTACCGCACTGTACACTGGTTGATAAAGAGATAGTAGTATACTCGTAACAACTAGTATGACTGACTATGACGGTATAAAGAATAAAAAAAAAACCACGGTTAGGTGGTATATATTATAATACAATTATGGATGGACGGACTGCCTGCCGACTGCCGACACAGAGGTAGCCACAGCCGTGAACTACCGCACTGTACACTGGTTGATAAAGAGATAGTAGTATACTCGTAACAACTAGTATGACTGACTATGACGGTATAAAGAATGAAAAAAAAACCACGGTTAGGTGGTATATATTGTAATACAATTATGGATGGACGGACTGCCTGCCGAGTTCCGACACAGAGGTAGCCACAGCCGTGAACTACCGCACTGTACACTGGTTGATAAAGAGATAGTAGTATACTCGTAACAACTAGTATGACTGACTATGACGGTATAAAGAATGAAAAAAAAACACGGTTAGGTGGTATATATTATAATACAATTATGGATGGACGGACTGCCTGCCGACTGCCGACACAGAGGTAGCCACAGCCGTGAACTACCGCACTGTACACTGGTTGATAAAGAGATAGTAGTATACTCGTAACAACTAGTATGACACTATGACGGTATAAAGAATGAAAAAAAAACCACGGTTAGGTGGTATATATTATAATAATACAATTATGGATGGACGGACTGCCTGCCGACTGCCGACACAGAGGTAGCCACAGCCGTGAACTACCGCACTGTACACTGGTTGATAAAGAGATAGTAGTATACTCGTAACAACTAGTATGACTATGACGACGGTATAAAGAAAGAAAAAAAAATACCACGGTTAGGTGGTATATAATTATACAATTATGGATGGACGGACTGCCTGCCGAGTGCCGACTGCCGACACAGAGGTAGCCACAGCCGTGAACTACCGCACTGTACTGTGTCTGCTGCTAATATAGACTGGTTGATAAAGAGATAGTATACAACAATATACTACTATACTGGTGGTCAGGCACTGGTCACCACTAGTCACACTGGCAGTGGCACTCCTGCAGCAAAAGTGTGCACTGTTTAATTTTAAATTAATATAATATTATGTACTCCTGGCTCCTGCTATAACAACCTGCAGTGCTCCCCAGTCTCCCCCACAATTATTATAAGCTTTTATACATTGATGTGCAGCACACTGGGCTGAGCTGAGTGCACACAGACTGAGTCACACTGTGTGACTGCTGTGTATCGTTTTTTTCAGGCAGAGAACGGATATAGCAGAGAACGGATATATTAAATAAAAGTTAACTTAACAACAACTGCACTGGTCACTGTGGTAAACTCTGTCTGCACAATCTCTCTCTCTCTCTCTCTCTTCTAATCTATTCTAATGGAGAGGACGCCAGCCACGTCCTCTCCCTATCAATCTCAATGCACGTGTGAAAATGGCGGCGACGCGCGGCTCCTTATATAGAATCCGAGTCTCGCGAGAATCCGACAGCGTCATGATGACGTTCGGGCGCGCTCGGGTTAACCGAGCAAGGCGGGAAGATCCGAGTCGCTCGGACCCGTGAAAAAAAAAGTGAAGTTCGTGCGGGTTCGGATTCAAAGAAACCGAACCCGCTCATCTCTAGTGTGACCCCGACACAATATTATAGGATAACAGTGTCGGACTGGGGGTATGAAGGGCCCACCGGGGGGATGCAGTGATAGGGGTCCATACTTTGGGGTGTGACCAGCCTACAAAGGGGGTGTGGCCAGCTTCCACAGAGGCTTGAAATGCACAATAGTCTACCATGTATAATACAAGTGCAGAGTCTGGAACCTGATCCCTAGAGGAAGAAGTGGGCCCTAAGGCAGTGGGGCCCACCGTTGGTTTCCCCTGTACCCCTGTGGGTCAGTCCGACCCTGTAGGATAATAATAGACTTACTGGGGGGAATTCAAATGTTTGAAAAGTCGGTTGGGTGTCTGTTTTTTCCTGTCTATTAGGAAAAAACAGACACCCAACTGACTTTTCAAACAATTGAATATCCCCCACTGTGTTGGGCTATTTTCACGGTGGGCCAAGTCTATAAGGATAATGGCCTCAATTCAGCATTTTTCAGATACTTGCAATTATGGGTGCTCAGTTGGGATGTAGTTATGATCCCGGCAGTCAGGATCCCGGCGGTCAGCATATCGACGCCAGGATCCCAGCTGCCAGAAGGCGGGCCAGGACTAATCCCACTTGTCGCTGTCCACGACACCCACCGAGCGGGAATAGAACCTGTGGCGAGAGCAGCGAGCCGAGCCCGCAGCGCGGCGAGCCCTCAAGGGGCTTCGTTGCGCACGCCCCCTGTCTGCAATCTGGCGACCGGGGTCCCAGCGTCGGTATGCTGAACGCCGG
This sequence comes from Pseudophryne corroboree, assembly GCF_028390025.1. NCBI lineage: Eukaryota > Metazoa > Chordata > Amphibia > Anura > Myobatrachidae > Pseudophryne > Pseudophryne corroboree. The sequence goes on from NC_086454.1 coordinate 321,713,970, forward strand.
GATCACGACGGTCGCCCGTACCCAACACGCTCAGTTCAAGGACTCTAACTGTAGTTCTATTACCCCTGTTAAAAAAGTTATTCCTTACTATTGGGAGTTGTATAATTAATTACCTATCATGTTCTCCACCCTCAAATTGCGGATTTACCCTGGGACTTCATTGATCCAAAACAAAATTGAGGGTGATCTGGTGGCTCGCCCAAAGATGAACAGTAGTGGCAGGTGATTGGTAATACAAGAGATGCCGCAGTCTCTCCCCGGTATCAACCAATAAATGTTTATATAGTACCCATGGTTTATTATTATACACCTGTGGGACTGTTCAATAATGGTATTAGATCCGGTGCAAAGAGCCTCACTCAGGGGTGTATGAACTGCCAATGTCAGACACAGTGATTCATTCAGAGTCTTAGATCTCACTGCAAACGCATACAGGGAGAAGTGTAATGAAGAGGCAGTGTGCGTTCCTGGGCAGTGACGGGGAGGTGTCTTAGCGAATGCACAGAGATAGCGTGTGTTATGGGAGTATCGCAGGCAGTGTCGGACTGGGGCATGTAGGGCCCACCGGGGGAATATAGTGGTAGAGGCCCATGTTTAGGGGTGTGGCCAGTCTCTAGAGGGGATGTGCCCAGCCATCACATTAGCTTGCCTAACCATTCTGCAAGTGTTGGTCCCCTAGATAAATATATACAGTAAATACTGTAGTGCATGCAAGATAATGTACTAGATTAGTAACAGTTACAGCACAGTCTGGAACCTGATCCCTAAAGGCCCATAATGTCATAGGCGTGGAGGCCTAAATGCCTCATACTGACGAAGAGCCCCTGATGCCTCGTTCTAGTACTTACTTTGGGAATGCCGGACATGCAAAGGAATTGGGTTAAAGTTTGGGACTGTATCCGGGAGACGATGCCTGTTATGCCTACCTTGGAGCCAATGATCTGTTTCTCTGGAAGAATCCTCTCATGCTCTTATATATAAATATATATGTAAGCTGGTGACACTAGCTAAGTTATTACAGCCAGGACTTGGCTTGCAGCAGACCCTCCTGATTTGTTCACTTGGCAGGCAATGGTAAACGGCACTATGAATCACGAATGGTGTCTGTATACTCGTAGGAAAACCTTGGGCGAGTATCAGAAAATCTGGTCCTATTGGTATGAATCCAGAGTTGGCAGGGGTGCTGGGGCTGTGTTTACTGGGGAGGCGTAGACCGTCTAGGGGGAGCTGACTGCACGCTTATCAGACGTTCTGGAATTGTGGGCAAGCTGCTATTTTTGCATCACCATCACAGTAGGCATTATATTTTTGTTATTTCACTGTACTGATATATTTGATTGACTGATTTACTGACTAATTATTCTTGCATTGGGGTTTATTACCACTGTTTTCACTTTAGTGTTTTGTTTTAATTGTTTAAAGTGTGAAACGCAATTAAAAAAAAACAAAAACTTGATTTTAAAAAACAGAGGGTTAGGCTTAGCAGTTCGGGTAGGCGCCATTTCATCATTACATCAGTGTCAACATGCTGAATGTCAACAAGATGAACATGGTTAAAGCCAACATAACATATCGAACCTCACTAATCACATACTGTGCCCCCCACTTCCCTCATCACATGTTGTGCTCCCCACTCATCACATATTGTCCATTCCCTCCCCTTGTCACTCCTCTACTCATCACATATTGTGACCCGCCGTCTCCTCCCCTTGTCACAGCTCACCTCATCACATAATGTGCCCTCCACTCCCCTTGTCACCCCTCCGCTCATCATATAATGTGCCCACCCCTCCTCCCCTTGTTACCCCTGCCCTCATCACAGGTTGTGCCCTCCCCATCACCCCTCATAACATGCTGTGCCCTCCCCAACACCCCTCATCACATGTTGTGCCCTCCCCCGTCACCCCTCCGTTCAGCACATAATGTGCCCTCACTTTGTCACCCCTCCCCTCATCACATGTTGTGCCCTCCCCGTCACCACTCCGACATCACATAATGTGCCCTCACCTTATCACCCCTCTCCTCATCACATGTTGTGCCCTCCACGTCACCTCTCCCACATCACATAATGGGGGAGATGTACCAAGCCTGAAAAGTGATAAATATCACTGTGATAAAGCACCAGCCAATCGGCTCCTAACTGCCATATTACAGGCTGTGTTTGAAAAATGACAGTTAGGAGCCGATTGGCTGGTACTTTATCACTGTGATATTTATCACTTTTCAGGCTTAGTACATCTGGCCCAATGTGTTCTCCCCTTGTTACCCCTTCTCTCATCACATAATGTTTCCTTCTCCTGTCCCTCCTCCCCTCATCACCTGTTGTGCCCTCCCCATCACCCCTCCCCTCGTCACATAATGTTCCCTACCCTTGTCACCCCTCCCTTCATCACATTATGTGCCCTCCCTAGTCACCCCTTCGCTCGTCACATAATGTGCCCTCCCCTTGTTACTCCTCCCCTGATCACATAATATGCCCTCCCCTTGTCACCCCTTCCCTCGTCACATAATGTGCCCTCCCCTTGTCACTCCTCCCCTGATCACATAATATGCCCTCCCCTTGTCACCCCTTCCCTCGTCACATAATGTGCCCTCCCCTTGTCACCCCTCCCCTCATCACATAATGTGCCTTCCCCTTGTCACCCCTTCCCTCATCACATAATGTTCCCTCCCCTTGTCAGCCCTCCCCTCATCACATAATGTGCCTTCCCTTGTCACCCCTTCCCTCGTCACATAATGTTCCCTCCCCTTGTCACCCCTCCCCTCATCACATAATGTTCCCTCCCCTTGTCACCCCTCCCCTCATCACATAATGTTCCCTCCCCTTGTCACCCCTCCTCTCATCACATAATGTGCCTTCCTCTTGTCACCCCTCCCCTCATCACATAATGTGCCTTCCCCTTGTCACCCCCTCCCCTCATCACATAATGTGCCTTCCTCTTGTCACCCCTCCCCTCATCACATAATGTTCCCTCCCCTTGTCACCCCTCCTCTCATCACATAATGTGCCCTCCCCTTGTCACTCCTCCCCTAATCACATAATGTGCCTTCCTCTTGTCACCCCTTCCCTCATCACATAATGTGCCTTCCCCTTGTCACCCCTCCCCTCATCACATAATATGCCTTCCCCTTGTCACCCCTCCCCTCATCACATAATGTGCCTTCCCCTTGTCACCCCTCCCCTCATCACATAATGTGCCCTCCCCTTGTCACCCCTCCTCTCATCACATAATGTGCCCTCCCCTTGTCACCCCTTCCCTTATCACATAATGTGTCCTCACCTTGTCACCCCTCCCCTCATCACATAATGTGCCCTCCCCTTGTCACCCCTTCCCTCATCACATAATGTTCCCTCCCCTTGTCACTCCTCCCCTGATCACATAATGTGCCCTCCCCTTGTCACCCCTTCCCTCATCACATAATGTTCCCTCCCCTTGTCACCCCTCCCCTCATCACATAATGTGTCCTCCCCCTGTCACACCTCCCCTCATCACATAATGTGTCCTTCCCTTTTCACCCCTCTCCTCATCACATAACCTGCCCTCCCCTTGTCACCCCTCCCCTCATCACATAATGTGTCCTCCCCCTGTCACACCTCCCCTCATCACATAATGTGTCCTTCCCTTGTCACCCCTCTCCTCATCACATAACGTGACCTCCCCTTGTCACCCCTCCTCTCATCACATAATGTGCCCTTCCCTTGTCACCCCTCCTCTCATCACATAATGTGCCTTCCCCTTGTCACCCCTCCCCTAATCACATAATGTGCCCTCCCCTTGTCACACCTCCCTTCAACACAAAATGTGCCTTCACCTTGTCACTAGAGATGAGCGGGTTCGGTTCCTCGGAATCCGAACCCCCCCGAACTTCAGCCTTTTTACACGGGTCCGAGGCAGACTCGGATCTTCCCGCCTTGCTCGGCTAACCCGAGCGCGCCCGAACGTCATCATCCCGCTGTTGGATTCTCGCGAGGCTCGTATTCTATCGCGAGACTCGGATTCTATATAAGGAGCCGCGCGTCGCCGCCATTTTCACACGTGCATTGAGATTGATAGGGAGAGGACGTGGCTGGCGTCCTCTCCTTTAGAATAGATAGAGACACTTGAGTTGATTACTTAGTAATTTTGGGGAGCATTAGGAGTACTCAGAGTGCAGAGTTTTGCTGATAGTTAGTTACTAGTGACTGACCACCACCAGTTTTATTTATTATTTAATATAATCCGTTCTCTGCCTGAAAAAAAACGATACACAGTCACATACCATATCTGTGCTCAGCCTCAGTGTGCTGCATGATAATATCATCTATGTATATCTGACTGTGCTGAGTGCTCACTGCTCACACAGCTGAATTGTGGGGGAGACTGGGGTGCAGTTATAGCAGGAGTACAGTGCACACTTTTGCTGCCAATGTGACTGACCAGTGACCACCAGTATATTGTCTGCCTGAAAAAGTTAAACACTCCTGTGGTGTTTTTTTTTTTTATTCTATAAACGCATTCTGCTGACAGTGTCCAGCAGGTCCGTCATTCATTATATTATATAAATATTTACCTGCAGTAGTGTTATATTTTTTTGGTTCATCTCTGTCATCTTTATCATCTCTATATTAGCAGACGCAGTACGGTAGTCCACGGCTGTGGCTACCTCTGTGTCGTCAGTGCTCGTCCATAATTGTATACCTACCTGTGGTGGGTTTTTTTTTTCTATCTTCTTCATACTAGTAGTTTAGGAGTCTGCTGACAGTGTCCAGCAGGTCCGTCATTATATTATATATACCTGCAGTAGTGATATATATATATTTTTTATATCATTATCATCTCTATACTAGCAGACGCAGTACGGTAGTCCACGGCTGTAGCTACCTCTGTGTCGTCAGTGCTCGTCCATAATTGTATACCTACCTGTGGTGGTTTTTTTTTTTCTATCTCCTTCATACTAGTAGTTTAGGAGTCTGCTGACAGTGTCCAGCAGATCCGTCATTATATTATATATACCTGCAGTAGTGATATATATATATTTTTTATATCATTATCATCTCTATACTAGCAGACGCAGTACGGTAGTCCACGGCTGTAGCTACCTCTGTGTCGTCAGTGCTCGTCCATAATTGTATACCTACCTGTGGTGGGTTTTTTTTTTCTATCTTCTTCATACTAGTAGTTTAGGAGTCTGCTGACAGTGTCCAGCAGGTCCGTCATTATATTATATATACCTGCAGTAGTGATATATATATATTTTTTATATCATTATCATCTCTATACTAGCAGACGCAGTACGGTAGTCCACGGCTGTAGCTACCTCTGTGTCGTCAGTGCTCGTCCATAATTGTATACCTACCTGTGGTGGTTTTTTTTTTCTATCTTCTTCATACTAGTAGTTTAGGAGTCTGCTGACAGTGTCCAGCAGGTCCGTCATTATATTATATATACCTGCAGTAGTGATATATATATATTTTTTATATCATTATCATCTCTATACTAGCAGACGCAGTACGGTAGTCCACGGCTGTGGCTACCTCTGTGTCGTCAGTGCTCGTCCATAATTGTATACCTACCTGTGGTGGGGTTTTCTTTTCTATCTCCTTCATACTAGTAGTTTAGGAGTCTGCTGACAGTGTCCAGCAGGTCAGTCATTATATTATATATACCTGCAGTAGTGATATATATATATTTTTTATATCATTATCATCTCTATACTAGCAGACGCAGTACGGTAGTCCACGGCTGTAGCTACCTCTGTGTCGTCAGTGCTCGTCCATAATTGTATACCTACCTGTGGTGGTTTTTTTTTTTCTATCTTCTTCATACTAGTAGTTTAGGAGTCTGCTGACAGTGTCCAGCAGGTCCGTCATTATATTATATATACCTGCAGTAGTGATATATATATATTTTTTATATCATTATCATCTCTATACTAGCAGACGCAGTACGGTAGTCCACGGCTGTGGCTACCTCTGTGTCGTCAGTGCTCGTCCATAATTGTATACCTACCTGTGGTGGGGTTTTTTTTCTATCTTCTTCATACTAGTAGTTTAGGAGTCTGCTGACAGTGTCCAGCAGGTCCGTCATTATATTATATATACCTGCAGTAGTGATATATATATATTTTTTATATCATTATCATCTCTATACTAGCAGACGCAGTACGGTAGTCCACGGCTGTAGCTACCTCTGTGTCGTCAGTGCTCGTCCATAATTGTATACCTACCTGTGGTGGGGTTTTTTTTCTATCTTCTTCATACTAGTAGTTTAGGAGTCTGCTGACAGTGTCCATCAGGTCCGTCATTATATTATATATACCTGCAGTAGTGATATATATATATTTTTTATATCATTATCATCTCTATACTAGCAGACGCAGTACGGTAGTCCACGGCTGTAGCTACCTCTGTGTCGTCAGTCACTCGTCATCCATAAGTATACTAGTATCCATCCATCTCCATTGTTTACCTGAGGTGCCTTTTAGTTGTGCCTATTAAAATATGGAGAACAAAAATGTTGAGGTTCCAAAAATAGGGAAAGATCAAGATCCACTTCCACCTCGTGCTGAAGCTGCTGCCACTAGTCATGGCCGAGACGATTAAATTCCATCAACGTCGTCTGCCAAGGCCGATGCCCAATGTCATAGTACAGAGCATGTAAAATCCAAAACACAAAATATCAGTAAAAAAACTCAAAAATCTAAAATAAAATCGTCGGAGGAGAAGCGTAAACTTGCCAATATGCCATCTACCACACGGAGTGGCAAGGAACGGCTGAGGCCCTGGCCTATGTTCATGGCTAGTGGTTCAGCTTCACATGAGGATGGAAGCACTCGGCCTCTCACTAGAAAAATGAAAAGGCTTAAGCTGGCAAAAGCACAGCAAAGAACTGTGCGTTCTTCGAAATCACAAATCCACAAGTAGAGTCCAATTGTGTCGGTTGCGATGCCTGACCTTCCCAACACTGGACGTGAAGAGCATGCGCCTTCCACCATTTGCACGCCCCCTGCAAGTGCTGGAAGGAGAACCCGCAGTCCAGTACCTGATAGTCAGATTGAAGATGTCAGTGTTGAAGTACACCAGGATGAGGAGGATATGGGTGTTGCTGGCGCTGGAGAGGAAATTGACAAGGAGGATTCTGATGGTGAGGTGGTTTGTTTAAGTCAGGCACCCGGGAGACACCTGTTGTCCGTGGGAGGAATATGGCTATTGACATGCCTGGTGAAAATACCAAAAAAATCAGCTCTTCGGTGTGGAAGTATTTCAACAGAAATGCGGACAACAGGTGTCAAGCCGTGTGTTGCCTTTGTCAAGCTGTAATAAGTAGGGGTAAGGACGTTAACCACCTCGGAACATCCTCCCTTATACGTCACCTGCAGCGCATTCATCATAAGTCAGTGACAAGTTCAAAAACTTTGGGCGACAGCGGAAGCAGTCCACTGACCAGTAAATCCCTTCCTCTTGTAACCAAGCTCACGCAAACCACCCCACCAACTCCCTCAGTGTCAATTTCCTCCTTCCCCAGGAATGCCAATAGTCCTGCAGGCCATGTCACTGGCAATTCTGACGAGTCCTCTCCTGCCTGGGATTCCTCCGATGCATCCTTGAGTGTAACGCCTACTGCTGCTGGCGCTGCTGTTGTTGCTGCTGGGAGTCGATGGTCATCGCAGAGGGGAAGTCGTAAGACCACTTTTACTACTTCCACCAAGCAATTGACTGTCCAACAGTCCTTTGCGAGGAAGATGAAATATCACAGCAGTCATCCTGCTGCAAAGCGGATAACTGAGGCCTTGGCATCCTGGGCGGTGAGAAACGTGGTTCCGGTATCCATCATTACTGCAGAGCCAACTATAGACTTGATTGAGGTACTGTGTCCCCGGTACCAAATACCATCTAGGTTCCATTTCTCTAGGCAGGCGATACCGAAAATGTACACAGACCTCACTCACCAGTGTCCTAAAAAATGCAGTTGTACCCAATGTCCACTTAACCACGGACATGTGGACAAGTGGAGCAGGGCAGACTCAGGACTATATGACTGTGACAGCCCACTGGGTAGATGTATTGACTCCCGCCGCAAGAACAGCAGCGGCGGCACCAGTAGCAGCATCTCGCAAACGCCAACTCTTTCCTAGGCAGGCTACGCTTTGTATCACCGCTTTCCAGAATACGCACACAGCTAAAAACCTCTTACGGCAACTGAGGAAGATCATCGCAGAATGGCTTACCCCAATTGGACTCTCCTGTGGATTTGTGGCATCGGACAACGCCAGCAATATTGTGTGTGCATTAAATATGGGCAAATTCCAGCACGTCCCATGTTTTGCACATACCTTGAATTTGGTGGTGCAGAATTATTTAAAAAACGAGAGGGGCGTGCAAGAGATGCTGTCGGTGGCCAGAAGAATTGCGGGACACTTTCGGCGTACAGGCACCACGTACAGAAGACTGGAGCAACACCAAAAATGCCTGAACCTGCCCTGCCATCATCTGAAGCAAGAAGTGGTAACGAGGTGGAATTCAACCCTCTATATGCTTCAGAGGTTGGAGGAGCAGCAAAAGGCCATTCAAGCCTATACAACTGACCACGATATAGGAGGTGGAATGCACCTGTCTCAAGCGCAGTGGAGAATGATTTCAACGTTGTGCAAGGTTCTGCAACCTTTTGAACTTGCCACACGTGAAGTCAGTTCAGACACTGCCAGCCTGAGTCAGGTCATTCCCCTCATCAGGCTTTTGCAGAAGAAGCTGGAGACATTGAAGGAGGAGCTAACACTGAGCGATTCCGCTAGGCATGTGGAACTTGTGGATGGAGCCCTTAATTCGCTTAACAAGGATTCACGGGTGGTCAATCTGTTGAAATCAGAGCACTACATTTTGGCCACCGTGCTCGATCCTAGATTTAAAACCTACGTTGTATCTCTTTTTCCGGCAGACACAAGTCTGCAGGGGTTCAAAGAACTGCTGGTGAGAAAATTGTCAAGTCAAGCGGAACGCGACCTGTCAACATCTCCTCCTTCACATTCTCCCGCAACTGGGGGTGCGAGGAAAAGGCTCAGAATTCCGAGCCCACCCGTTGGCGGTGATGCAGGGCAGTCTGGAGCGAGTGCTGATGCTGACATCTGGTCCGGACTGAAGGACCTGACAACGATTACGGACATGTCGTCTACTGTCACTGCATATGATTCTCTCACCATTGAAAGAATGGTGGAGGATTATATGAGTGACCGCATCCAAGTAGGCACGTCAGACAGTCCGTACGTATACTGGCAGGAAAAAGAGGCAATTTGGAGGCCCTTGCACAAACTGGCTTTATTCTACCTAAGTTGCCCTCCCACAAGTGTGTACTCCGAAAGAGTGTTTAGTGCCGCCGCTCACCTTGTCAGCAATCGGTGTACGAGGTTACTTCCAGAAAATGTGGAGAAGATGATGTTCATTAAAATGAATTATAATCAATTCCTCCATGGAGACATTCACCAGCAGCAATTGCCTCCACAAAGTACACAGGGAGCTGTGATGGTGGATTCCAGTGGGGACGAATTGATAATCTGTGAGGAGGGGGATGTACACGGTGATGAATCGGAGGATGATGATGAGGTGGACATCTTGCCTCTGTAGAGCCAGTTTGTGCAAGGAGAGATTAATTGCTTCTTTTTTGGTGGGGGTCCAAACCAACCCGTCATTTCAGTCACAGTCGTGTGGCAGACCCTGTCACTGAAATGATGGGTTGGTTAAAGTGTGCATGTCCTGTTTATACAACATAAGGGTGGGTGGGAGGGCCCAAGGACAATTCCATCTTGCACCTCTTTTTTCTTTCATTTTTCTTTGCGTCATGTGCTGTTTGGGGAGTGTTTTTTGGAAGGGCCATCCTGCGTGACACTGCAGTGCCACTCCTAGATGGGCCAGGTGTTTGTGTCGGCCACTTGGGTCGCTGAGCTTAGTCATCCAGCAACCTCGGTGCAAATTTTAGGACTAAAAATAATATTGTGAGGTGTGAGGTGTTCAGAATAGACTGAAAATGAGTGGAAATTATGGTTATTGAGGTTAATAATACTTTGGGATCAAAATGACCCCCAAATTCTATGATTTAAGCTGTTTTTTAGGGTTTTTTTTTAAAAACACACCCGAATCCGACAAAAAAAATTCGGTGAGGTTTTGCCAAAACGCGTTCGAACCCAAAACACGGCCACGGAACCGAACCCAAAACCAAAACCCAAACAATTTCCGGTGCACATCTCTACTTGTCACCCCTCCTCTCATCACATAATGTGCCCTCCCCTTGTCACCCCTCCCCTCATCACATAATGTGTCCTCCCCCTGTCACACCTCCCCTCATCACATAATGTGTCCTTCCCTTGTCACCCCTCTCATCACATAACGTGCCCTCCCCTTGTCACCCCTCCCCTAATCACATAATGTGCCCTCCCCTTGTCACCCCTCCTCTCATCACATAATGTGCCTTCCCCTTGTCACCCCTCCCCTAATCACATAATGTGCCCTCCCCTTGTCACACCTCCCTTCAACACAAAATGTGCCCTCACCTTGTCACCCCTCCTCTCATCACATAATGTGCCTTCCCCTTGTCACCCCTCCCCTTATCACATAATGTGCCCTCCCTTGTCACTCCTCCCCCTCATCACATAATGTTCCCTCCCCTTGTCACCCCTCCCCTCATCACATGTTGTGCCCTCCCCCTGTCACCCCTCCCCTTATCACATAATGTTCCCTCCCCTTCTCACCCCTCCCTTCATCACATGTTGTGCCCTCCCCCTGTCACCCCTCCCCTCATCACATGTTGTGCCCTCCCCCTGTCACCCCTCCCCACATAATGTGCCCTCCCCCTGTCACATAGAAACTGGAAATTATGTTACAAGAACTATGCACCTTTAAACTCTTCAGTGGTATGCCCAGAAGCTGACGGCGCTGGCAACCCTGGAAGATTTCCGGGCATACTAATGATTGGTTCCCCAAGGACAGCCGTGAACGGCGCACAGGAATCTGCATACTCCATTGTGGAGATAGCCCCCCCCACCCCCCGACTCCTATTGCCGGGGGGCGTGCTTAGATGTAAAATGGCTCATGCTGAATCAGCACTGGGGGCTGGCGATCCCCGTGGGCGATCGCCAGGCGATTACCTCGCCTGCCCCATCACTCGCCCCCCCCTCCACCTTCCCCCGCTCCCACTTCAATGCAAATCCCTCCCCCCTGGGTGTGTTTTTAAATTGAAAAACCTGCCACTGAGGGGGTTAATAAAACAGAATAACATGAATCTGTCACTTTGCCGCCCTGTGGTCCCAACATGCAGTTCCTTTTTGGAGTTTTTTGTTTCTATGTGCATGAATTAACAACAACGTAATTGTGCTGGTGATCAATTCATTAATCAGGTAACGCACAGAACGCATTAACCTTCGGTGCAGATGTGGATACTGCATTCCTCCCTGTAGCCTTTACACTGTAACAATAAATGAATTTATTTGTGTGACATTCCTGGGAAAACACAATTTTGTATTGTTATTTTTAATGTGCATCCAAGAACAATTTTGGTCAATCTCCTCAACGTGTGATTTCAAGGGATTCTTTTGATCACAATCATTTCACCTAAATTAAATGATTCAGGCTCATGCTTTTAATTAGGTGTTTGAAACCTTCCCAAAGCCGAGTTACCACACATTTGGCAGGACTTTAGCCAGGCTTACAAATTACTTAGTTAAAACTAAAAGCTTCAGAAATCCAGGGATTAGGAGAGGAGGCACAGAGGGGCCCTTGTTAGGATAAGTTAGAGGAAAGCTGCTATTATTTAGATTGGTTTAAGTGTTCACGCTCATCAAGCTTGGGGGGGGGGGGATTCGAACATTTTGCCCCCCTGTCAGATGAGACCACGTTTCCAGAATCTTAAGGGACAGATCCTGGTTCAGTATGTATTTACGCTCATTTATGGAAAGCAGATCCCAAAGCTCAGTAATGCAAATAAAATAGCTGTTTCAGCCGTTCTCTGAGATTTGGATGAATATTCAGCTTTTGCCCAGGAGAAAATTATTTTGCGGACTTAAGTTTGGTCATAGAAGTCGTTGGAAGGCTTAGCAGTCACATGGCCGGTTTATATATAGGGAAAAAAGGAAATTACGCATTAGAACAGGAAATGGACAGCAGCCTATAAGGATATTGGAACTTTTGAGTGTCACAAAGATTTCAGCAGATTAATGGATAACACAAATTATCGGGGGAGTAGACGCCTAAGTAGCTACATAGCTGTCTGTGATTAAACATAGAAGTATATAGACTTCAACAGCGCCGATTTAAGAGATTGGTTTTACTCATTACTTGCTGACTTTAGTTAAATGCCACAAGGAAAAAAACTCTTCCTGGAGAGTTTGCAAGTATGGTTGTACTTTTGTTCTGGAGTTCACTCTCATGGCTTACTTTGCACCAGATATGGCTCTGTATGAGACACAGCCCCAGATATGGTTTTGTATGTTAGACATAACACCAGATATGGCTCTGTGTATTAAACACAGCATCTTACATAGCTCTACATATTACATGCAACACTAAATATGGCTCTGTATGTGAGACAAGGCACCATATTTGTCTCTGTATATGAGGACATGGCACCAGATATGGCTCTGTATATTAGACATAGCACCAGATATGGCTCTGTATGTGATATATGACACCAGATATGGCTCTGTATATTAGACATAGCCCCAGCTATGGCTCTGTATATAAGACAAAGCACCAGATATGGCTCTGTATAATACACGTAACAACGGATATGGCTCTGTATGTGATATATGACACCAGATATGGCTCCGTAAAGCAGACATAGCACCAGATATGGCTCTGTATATTAGACATAACAGCAGATATTGCTATACATATTACATGTAACATCAGATATGGCTCTGTATATAAGACATGGCACTAGATATGGCTCTGTATAGTAGACATAACAGCAGATATTGCTATACATATTACATGTAACATCAGATATGGCTCTGTATATAAGACATGGCACTAGATATGGCTCTGTATATGAGATATGGCTCTGTAAATCAGACATGGCACCAGATACAGCTCTGTATATTAGACATAGCAGCAGATATTTCTCTACTGTATTACACGTAACACTAGATCTGGCTCTTTATATGAGACATAGCACCATATATGGCTCTACATATTACATGTAACACCAGATATGGCTCTGTATATGAGACATAGCACCATATATGGCTCTACATATTACATGTAACACCAGATATGGCTCTGTATATGAGACATAGCACCATATATGGCTCTACGTATTACATGTAACACCAGATATGGCTCTGTATATGAGACATAGCACCATATATAGCTCTACGTATTACATGTAACACCAGATATGGCTCTGTATATGAGACATAGCACCATATATGGCTCTACATATTACATGTAACACCAGATATGGCTCTGTATATGAGACATAGCACCATATATAGCTCTACATATTACATGTAACACCAGATATGGCTCTGTATATGAGACATAGCACCATATATGGCTCTACATATTACATGTAACATCAGATATGGCTCTGTATATGAGACATAGCACCATATATGGCTCTACATATTACATGTAACACCAGATATGGCTCTGTATATGAGACATAGCACTCTATATAGCTCTACATATTACACGTAACATCAGATATGGCTCTGTATGTGAGATATTGCACCAGATATGGTTCTATATATTACATGTAACACGACATGTGGCTCTGTATATGAGACACAGCACCAGATATGGCTCTACATATTACATGTAACACCAGATATGGCTCTGTATATGAGCATAGCACCATATATAGCTCTACATATTACATGTAACACCAGATATGGCTCTGTATATAAGCATAGCACCATATATAGCTCTACATATTACATGTAACACCAGATATGGCTCTGTATATGAGACATAGCACTCTATATAGCTCTACATATTACACGTAACATCAGATATGGCTCTGTATGTGAGATATAGCACCAGATATGGTTCTATATATTACATGTAAGACGAAATGTGGCTCTGCATATGAGACACAGCACCAGACATGGCTCTACATATTACATGGAACACCAGATATGGCTCTATAAATAAGACATGCCACTAGATATGGCTCTGTATATGAGTCAGCACCAAATATGGCTCTGTATATTAGCGATAGCAGCACATATTTCTCTACTGTATTACACGTAACACTAGATCTGGCTCTGTATATGAGACACAGCACCAGATATGGCTCTACATATTACATGTAACACCAGATATGGCTCTGTATATGAGACATAGCACTCTATATAGCTCTACATATTACACGTAACATCAGATATGGCTCTGTATGTGAGATATAGCACCAGATATGGCTCTACATATTACATGTAACACCAGATATGGCTCTGTATATGAGACACAGCACCAGATATGGCTCTACATATTACATGTAACACCAGATATGGCTCTGTATATGAGACACAGCACCAGATATGGTTCTACATATTACATGTAACACCAGATATGGCTCTGTATATGAGACACAGCACCAGATATGGCTCTACATATTACATGTAACACCAGATCTGGCTCTGTATATGAGACATAGCACCAGATATGGCTCTACATATTACATGTAACACCAGATCTGGCTCTGTATATGAGACACAGCACCAGATATGGCTCTACATATTACATGTAACACCAGATCTGGCTCTGTATATGAGACATAGCACCATATATAGCTCTACATATTACATGTAACACCAGATATGGCTCTGTATATGAGACACAGCACCAGATATGGCTCTACATATTACATGTAACACCAGATATGGCTCTGTATATGAGACACAGCACCAGATATGGCTCTACATATAACATGTAACACCAGATCTGGCTCTGTATATGAGACATAGCACCATATATAGCTCTACAAATTACATGTAACACCAGATATGGCTCTGTATATGAGACATAGCACCAGATATGGCTCTACATATTACATGTAACACCAGATATGGCTCTGTAATGGGTGGAGTTTATAAAAGTGTACTTATAGTTCAGCTAAGTCGAGCTGTAGAATGCATAATTTCTTTGAAGACACAAGTGTTTTAATTGTTTTTACGGTATACAGTCAGGATCCCTGCTGTCGGGATCCCGGCAGTCACAATACCGACATCGGAATCCCAACACTGTTTGGAATGCCGACACCGGCATCCCGAATAGCTACACATCCCAGCGCTGGAATCACGACATCTGGGATCCCGAACGTCCAGACACTGCAACGCTGGAAAGGTAAGCCAAGGGGGGGGGGGGTTTAAGTATAGGCTGCAGGGGGAGGGTTAGGCTGCGCCCCGGGAGGGTTGGGGTGCGGCGAGGGGGGGGGGGGGGGTTAGGGTTAGACACCCTTCTCAAAAGGTTAGGGTTAGGCTTGGGGGGTGGGGGGGGGAGAGTTAGGTTTGGCCAGCGAGGACGGGGATTTAGGTTTAGGTACTTACGGAGGATGCTTAGGGTTAGGTACTAAGGGGGGGAGTTATGGATAGGCTGCGGGTATGAAGGGTTAGGGTTAGGGGGGTAGGGGAGAGGGTATAACACCCCTTACTCCCCACTATCGGGATCCAAATGTCGGTATTTAGAACCTCGGGATCCAGTGCGCCGGCTTTTCCAAGTGAACCCGTTTTCAACAAGCAATATATCTATTAAACAAATCAACTCTGAGATATGGGAGTACCACGGTTTCATTGAAGCACAATTTTTTCTGCAATAGGATCACATCCTGGAGTTATTCTAAGTAGTGAACAGATTCACTACTCATCCCAGACCGCATGCATGTCTAGAATCAATTAACCATTTGGGTGGCTAACTCCATTACTTAATAGGTCTGGCCCGTTGGCTGTTATCCATCCATGCCATTTGAAACCTCCGGAGAAGCGAGGTAGTACGTCACTGCATGCTGCATGGAACTCTGCTCGGCTGGTCTTGATTTCTCGGTCAGAAGTTGGACGGCCCCAGCCCCACACGAGTCGCTGATGTTATTTTAGCTGTGGATAGCAGCAGCCGCTGTAATCAGAGGAAAAGCCCCAAGACACACAGGCAGCAATCACTGCTAAAATAATTGATGTCAGAGTCTTTATTTCTCTATAAGAATGACATAGCTGCAAAATACTGAGGTCTGTGCTGGCTTATGCGGAGTCATCGATCACTAAATGAGGTTCTAGATTTATACCTTGTATGGGGATATCAAAATGTTTTTCTTTCCAAATTATTTAGTAGAAAACATGGAATAAATCCCAATTCTGTTTGAATATATTCATTTAAGAAGAAAATATACAACCATTGACATGCAAAAAGTGAGTATAACAGTAAAAGCTAAGATCAGTTATTTCCCCAATGGTATAATGACCCAGTGACCACAATTTCCTGGAAAATCATGAAACGGTTGTTTCATGTGGACCAATAACTTATAACAGCATCGACGGGGCTGAACAAATATTTATGAGAATGTGGGTTATCAGGCCTACTAAGTACCAGTACTTCCTGAATATTAGTAAGGCCCTCATGAATATTAACCAGGCCAGCCTCATCTATATTAGTCAAGCCTCATGAATATTAGCAAGCGCCCATGAATATTAACCAGGCCTCATGAATATTAGTAAGCGCCCGTGAATATTAACCAGGCCTCATGAATATTAGTCAAGCCTCATGAAAATAAGAATACTAGTCAGGCCTCATGAATATTAGTAAGCGCCATGAATATTAACCAGGCCTCATGAATATATGTCAAGCCTCATGAAAATAAGACTACTAGTCAGGCCTCATGAATATTAGTAAAGCGCCCATGAATATTAACCAGGCCTCATGAATATTAGTCAAGCCTCATGAAAATAAGAATACTAGTCAGGCCTTATGAATATTAGTAAGCGCCCATGAATATTAACCAGGCCTCATGAATATTAGTCAAGCCTCATGAAAATAAGAGTACTAGTCAGGCCTCATGAATATTAGTAAGCGCCCATGAATATTAACCAGGCCTCATGAATATTAGTCAAGCCTCAGGAAAATAAGAATACTAGTCAGGTCTCATGAATATTAGTAAGTGCCCATGAATATTAACCAGGCCTCATGAATATCAGTCAAGCCTCATGAAAATAAGAATACTAGTCAGGCCTCATGAATATTAGTAAGCGCCCATGAATATTAACCAGGCCTCATGAATATTAATCTACAAAGAAATATGAGTAGGCGCTGGTGTACTGGCTATGAGACACTGATGATATCAATACTGACTGCAGCTTCACTTATTTGAGGTGCTGAGCCTCAAAAAACAAAAATCGTGAATATTAGTCGAGCCTCATGAAAATAAGAATACTAGTCAGGCCTCATGAATATTAGGTAGGCCTCATGAATATTAGTCAGGCAGTTCGTCAGGGTATACTCACAACTGCCTGGATTTGAGAGGACAGTCCTGACTTCAAACAGGGCAGGGCTCTTACCCCACTTTGAAGACATTTAAGAGTCATGTACCATGCTCAGTGCCGTAACTAGACATTTTAGCACTGTGTGCAAGAAACAGCATCACCCTACCCCCCCCCCTCCCATATACAAATAAGAGGCAGTGCGCTCAACAGGCACACGCCAAAAATCTAGGAGCGTGGCTTCATGGGGAAGGGGCGTGACCCCAGAGCTCCCTTTTACACATTACGGCAGGCAGAGTCCCCTTTTACACGGCACGCCAGGCAGAGCCCCCTTTTACACATTAGGCAGGTAGAGCTCCCTTTTACAAATTACGGCAGGCATAGCTCCCTTTTATACATTACGGCAGGTAGAGTCCCCCTTTCACAAATAAGGCAGGTAGAGTCCCCCTTTCACACATTACGACAGGCAGGTTCCCCCTTTTTGATACATAAGACAGGCAAAACCCCTAGTTTACACATTATAGCAGGCAGTTCCCCTTTTTTACACATTATGGCAGGCAGTCCCCCTATTTTACACATTATGGCAGGGAGTCACCCTTTTTTACACATTATGGCAGGCAGTCCCCCTTTTTCACACAATATGGCAGGCAGTCCCCCCTTTTTCACACATTATGGCAGGCAGAGTCCCCTATTTT